>NW_026110773.1:32500-55000 GCF_024679095.1 Eriocheir sinensis
TAAGAGGAAAGCAGAAAATGAAATAAAAGGGAAAAGAAAGAGGAAAAGATTGGGAAAATGTGACAAAGGAAGGTTAGTTAAGGTAAAATGTGGCAAAGGAAGGTTAGTTAAGGTAAAATAGGTATTGTTCATTGTAATTTTAGCGTCACTTCAATAGACGGATTAAAGAAAGGAAGAAAAGCGGACTAACAGATTGAAAAAAAAAAATAAAGATACAGACATAGGTAGATAAATAAATAGACACGCATACATGCAGACACACAGACAGACAGTCACATACAGAAAGACATGATAGATAGATAGATAGATAGATAGAGAGAGAGAGAGAGAGAGAGAGAGAGAAAGTAATGAAAAGTTTATCATAACTATCATTCAAAACTCACATTCATTGCATTATCTCTCTCTCTCTCTCTCTCTCTTTTTTTAATCAAGGGTCTCTCTCTCTCCCCCCACCCCCCAATGCTGTCTCTCGCTCCATAATCATAACGTCCTGACGCAATCTCAACCCACGTAATCACAATAATTGGATTTGATTGTTCATTTCCACCCGGAGCATAAGACCAAGACACCTCGCGCCCTCCCAACTCCCTCCATCCCTCTCCCTCCCTCTGTCTTCTCCCCAATGATCCCCGGCGTGTGCGTGACCCCCCGCGCCCCCCAACCCCCCCCAAACGCCCCCAGCACACGCCCGGATGACCTCACGACCCCCCTCCAGCGATCTTTCTCCCGTGGTCGTTTCTCCCTGAAGTAGCGGTTCCAGAGCATCCCCTCGAGAGCTATAATGGCACGGGAGAAAGAAGAGGAGGAGGAAGAAGAAGTAGAGGAGGAGAAAGAAGAGAAGGAGGAGAGGGAGGAGGGTGAAGAGAAGTTAAGAAAAGAAGAAGAAAATGAAAATGAAGTTGAAAAAAAAAGAAGAAAAGAAAAAGAAAAAAAGAGGAAGATGAAAAAGAAAAGGAAAAACAACGAGAGGAAAAAGAGGAAGAAGATAAAGAAAAAGACAAGAAGAAGAAGAAAAAGAAGAACAAGAAGAAGAAGAGGAAGATGATGATGAAGAAGAAGAAAGAAGAAGAAGAAAAAAGTTGATTATAAAGAAAAAGAAGAGACGGAGGAAAATAAGGAGGTTCTGGCAAGCAAGGATGATGAGGAGGAGAAGGAGGAGGAAGAGGAGGAGGAGGAGGAGGAAGAAGAAGAAGAAGAAGAAGAAGAAGAAGAAGAAGAAGAAGAAGAAGAAGAAGAAGAAGAAGAAGAAGAAGAAGAAGAAGAAGAAGAAGAAGAAAAAGAAGAACAAGAAGAACAAGAACAAGAACAAGAAGAACAAGAACAAGAAGAACAAGAACAAGAACAAGAAGAACAAGAAGAGGAAGAAGGAGGAGGACTTGTACAGGTCGGTAACTTGAGAGGAAGGGCGGAGGTGAGGTGAGTGAAAAGAGGTGGAGAAAGATTAGGAGGAGGAGGAGGAGGAGGAGGAGGAGGAGGAGGAGGGGAAAGCAGGAGTATAGGTCAGATCTCACGAGAATAATGGCAACGGGAAGCGAGCGGGGCCACATCTCCGGCCTGTATTATTATGGCAGGTGCCGGTGAGGGAAAACGAGGAGGAGGAGGGGAAGGAGGGGAGGAAGGGAGGGGGAGGAGGAGGGGAAGGAGGGGGAGGAAGGTTCTTGCAGGGTAGAGTTCAAGGGTTTCAAATCACTCCGTCATCATAATCAGCCTCTCTCTCTCTTTTTTTCTCTCTCTCTTTTTACAGCTCTCAAAAAAAAGATAAAAGTAAACAAAATCATATTGCAATTCGAAGATGTCAATAAAAAAAAACTGAGAAGGAGGAGAGAGAGCAGAGGAAGAAGGAGGAAGGAGCGGGGAAAGAAGAGGAGGAGGAGAAGAAAAAGGAGTAGGAGGTGGAGAAGGAGGAGTAAAAGAAGGTGGAAATTAATAAAACTGAGGAGGGGAAAGTATGAGGAAAGATGTTACCGAGACAGAACACAATGAAAAGCTAAGAAAGGAAGCGGTACGTGTGCAGGGGGGAAACAATTGCAGGAGGAGGGCGTGAAGCAGGAAGGGAGGCAAGAGACGAGTGTGCTTTGGGGGAATGGAAAAGCGAGGGACAGACTGGGGAAAGAGGAAGTGAGGGAGGAGGTAGTACAGAGCATCATTGTAACCTTTGACCTCTCTCTCTCTCTCTCTCTCTCTCTCTCTCTCTCTCTCTCTCTCTCTCGCCCCCGGCACGTGACCTCCACACTCATTCACCGCAGCGTGGAGTCGAACCGTGTATCAATCTGACGAAACGAAGGAGAAAATAGATAAGAACTCGTACATCATCGTATAAGAAGTCTACCCCGCCTACCTTACTTCATGTAGTTATTTTCGTTTTCTCTTTCTCTCATACCGACAGATAAACACACACACACACACACACACACACACACACACACACACACACGAGCCATTCATATCTTTGTTACCAGCTTTCTAGAGTAGACAAAAATAAAATATAATGTCCACTCTATTAACCTACCCGTCTAGTTAATATAACCACCATACATACTTATTTAATCCTTTTCCCCCCCTCATGGCAACACACATTCTAATACACAAGTCCTTCCTTTCTTCTTACTTTTTACCAACTAACTCCTAATCCACCTAACATCTCCAATATTTTTTTTTCTATTTTCCTTTCATGCAACCCCCCTCCTCCCCACCCAGCGGTCCACAGACACATACATCTCTTATTTTCTTTCCACTTCCATTATTTCTTGAGTGGATCATTTAATTTTCAGTAGTAAAGGAAGGGAGATGAAATGCGTTAGTGTGTATAATGTGTTGGAAGGGCGTTTTCCTCTTCCCCTTCCATGCACACAACAAGGACGCAAACCCATTCATAAAAGCATCTTTCCTTCCTATCTGAAGTGAATGGCTAAACTGCAGAAGATGAGGAAGGATATCGAGGGAATGAGTTGGGGTTTAAAAAGTGTTAAAATAAATATTATATACACGTCTCCTTTTCTTCCTTTTTCTCCCTCTATCTGAAGTGAATAGCTAAAGTGCAGGTGATGGTGTAGGGAGGCGAGGAAATGTGTTAGTGTCGGTGGGTTCGTACGGGGCTGCTCCTGCTGAGGGTGGTGGTGGAGGTGAGGGTCAAAGGTGGGGTGACACGCGCCCTACCTGACCCTTCTCATTGTCTCCTGTGATGCTGCTACCGACGCCGACAGGTAAAGTATGACAGGGTGGGGAGGCAGGTGAGGGGCGGGCAAAGGGGAGGGTGATGTGGAAGGGCAAAGGTGACGTGGGGGAGAGATGAAGGGAGAGGATAGGGAAGGGATGAAAAAGGATAAAGGACATCGAGATGGAAAGTGGGGAGCAGAGGTTACGTGTGGGAGGGAGGGAAGGTGACAGAGGGAAAAGGGAAATGTACTAAAGGGATATGAAGAGGAATGAAGGAGAATGAAGAGGCGGAGAACTAAATAAAGAAATAAGGAGAGAGAAAATGTGAACTCGAGTTTTGAGAGATAAGAAAAGAACATTATTAGGGCATAGAAAGGCTATATTGATGATGGTTGTGGAAAATCGAAAACACAATAAACAGAATATGAGGAATGAAATGAAAAGAGAAATAGGAAAAGAAAAAGGAACTCAGGATTGGGAGAAAGGGAGCGGGTAAAGGGTAGAAAACAAACAAAGGAGATGATTCGTGGGGAAAAAAGGAGAAAAAAAACAGAAAATATAAAATGAGGAATGGGACGGGAAGAGGAAGAGGAAAATAAAAAAGAAACGCAGAATTGGGAAAGAGGGAATGGGTAATGGGTATGATACAAAACATTTTCTGATAGGGGCGTAAGAAGAGACGAGGTGAGAGAGTGAAATTAAAGGGTTAGAAGGACGAAATGTCAAGGAGAGAGAGGGACGGGAAGGAAATGAAGACGAGGTAAATTACGGATATTTACGGAGGAAAAATTGAGAGAAAGTCTAGAGAGGCATTAAAGGGTCAACGGGGAGAACTCATGTGAGAGAGAGACGTAGACGAATGAAGTAGAAGATAGGAGTTAAAGATCAAGTTGGAGAGAATTTAACCTGGTAGCTGCAGGGACCTCTAAGCGAGAAAAATGAGAAAAAAATCATCACTCACGCAAACGATTTCATAATATATATCGACGCATTTGTGATCAGTTTATGCATTATCTATTTTTGGGGGTTTATATCATGGCAAAAATGTGGCCCGTCGCTGGTACACGGAAAAGCCACAAATTAGGCCCGTCGCTGTTACCGGGTTAAGTGTAAGAAAAATGAAAATGTGAAACAAAGGAGAGTTACATTATATAATAGAAGATAATGCTTGTGAGTGAGAGGGAAATAAACCGAGGGAGAAAATCGATAAAGGGATTTTGAGATTGATTGACTGACTGGAGGAAAATCATGGAGCCGCAAGTGCACTGGTCATGTGGCGCCGAATAAAATGACCTCACATAAAACCGTAGAATTATAAAAAGTTAAAAATCGGGAGGGAATTTATGTGGAAAGGAGGAAAGGAGGGAAAGAGATCAGCTAAAAGGTCTAAGGAAAAATAAATCAAATAGGAAAAAGAGATAAGTTCTAGGACTTACGGAAGGGAAATTCACGCGGACAGAACTGAGGGATTAATTTATAAAGGGAAGAGGATTTATATTTTACGTGGGGGAGAGAGGGAAGTCGTTGTGCGGAGAAAAGAAGGCAAGGGAAATGGGATGGGACGAGGAAGAAGAAATTATAAAAAAAAGGTACGAAGAATTGAGAGAAAAATTGAGTAATGGGTAATTTTAAGCGTGGGGTGAGGTGAACAAGGTACCGAGACGTGAAACTTGCGACCAAAACACGAAATCGATAAGAAAAAAGCAAGAAATGAGAGAATAGGTGCTACAACTATAAAAATCATAATTGGAAAACTCTATAGTGTGAAATGCACGACTCACTTCATTTCCCAACAAAACCACCACCGCCACAATCACGGTGAAGAAATGATCCAAACTCTCACACACACACACACACACACACACACACACACACACACACACACACGCACAGAAAAAAAACTATACAATTTTATGCATTATTACAGACGTATATTCACCTTCTCACTCCTACTTCCTCTCATTGTTATACCTCGACCAACTTTCCCTTCTTTTTCTTCACCTTCTTCTTCTTTTTTCTTTTTCTTCTTTTTTTCTTTCTCTTTTTCTTTTTTTTCTTCTTCTTCTTCTGCTTCTTCTTTTTGTTCTTCTTCTTCTTCTTGCTCTATTTTTTTTTCTCCTTCTTCCTCCAATTCCTTTCTTCACCCTTCTACTACAGACTACTAGGCACTACACTTTTATCATTACTACTACTATTACTAATACTACTACTGCAACAATAACTACTGCTGCTACTACAACTACTACTTCTGCTACTACTACTATTACTATTTTTTCTTTTTCTTCTTCGTCTTCTTCTACTTCCTCTTCATCATCATCTTTTTCTTCTCATTCTTCTTGTTCTTCTTCGTCAACTTCTTCTTCTTCTTCTTCTTTTTCTTCTTCTTCTTCTAATTCCATACTCCTCAACAACGCATTTTCTCTTTCCCTCCCTCCGGAACAACTACCTTCTTTATCTTTCCCTCAGATGCTGCTCCTCCTTCTCTTCCTCCAGCCTCCGGTCATAGCCTGTCACGACCCCTCACCCCTCACCCCAGTCATTCCCAGTCCACCCGAGGCACCGAGGCCCCGGGCGGTACCTGGGGGCGTATGGCATCCCGGTTCTTATCTCCCCGTGGCCTCCCGTGTGTCCGATGGCGCACGAAATTGCCCGTGATTACCAGAGAGAGGGAAAAAAAGGCAGACAAAGAGAGAGACAGAAGAGGAGAGTTCTGCGCGCGTGTGTTGTGACTTGGCTGGCCTCAGGGTGTGTGTGTGTGTGTGTGTGTGTGTGTGTGTGTGTGTGTGTGTAACAGAGGGTAGAAGGAGGAGGAGGATGAAGAAAATATGATGAATGGCAACATCAACAAAACAAAAACAATAACAGCAACAACAAAAGAAAAATGCTACAGAGGGAGGAGTAGGAAGAGGAAGAGGAGGAGGAAGAGGAGGAGGAGGATAGAAGGCCGTTGACGATAATGTTTTGCTGTTAAATTTTTTAGTGTTTTGCCGGTGAGTTCTTTTTATTGTGTCTTTAGGTTGCGGCGAGATGTTTTTCCCTCGGCGTGAGTTGTTGTGTGGCGGGGAAGTGGTGGGGGTGTGGTAACGAAAGTGGTTGTGGTTGGGTTGTGGGGTTGAGGCGGAATGTGGTGGGGATGTGACGGTTTCCAACTTTGTGGGTGTGGTTCTTTAATGGTGGTGGTACGTGATGAGGATGTGGTGTGGGGTGTGGCAGGGGGTGTGGCAGGGGTGTGGAAAGGGTGTGGCTCGTGTGGTCGCCCTTTACACCTAGAATCGTGTTATGGCCTTGCACGGATTGAAGATGCAATGTACCGGATGTTCCTGTTTGAAGACACGTGGGAGGATAAAGAAAAGGAAGAGGAGTTCAATGAGGAGGAGGAGGAGGAGGAGGAGAAAAAGAAGAAGCAGGAAGACGAGGTCGAGGACGATGTCGAATGGAGGGAAGACTACTCAAACAAAGAGAAAGAATCGGTACCATACGTCATTTTATGGTACAATGAGGTGGTGCGTTTTAGTGGCTCGGGCAATTTTATTTATTATTTTATTTACACCGTTACACAATAAAAGAGTGCTACGTAATCAATTAAGTTCACATATCACTATAGGCCAAAGGTAGCTTCATTACAGCTGCCTATCTTAAGGTCTGCCCTGTGTTCTTTCACCCCCGTCGACCTGCCAATAGCCACTGGTGCCCACACTCCTTGAAGCCTCGCAGAGTCACGCCCTCGACGTTCTGCTGCGAGGCACTTATTAAAAGCATTAGATGAAGATATAAAGTATTAAAATTTGTTGACCATAACAGTGTGACCCTCATCAGGAGTTGGCTAGTATCGAAACATCACAGAGGCATATATTGATAAATTTTCTAAATCAGTCATGATCAATCGAGAGGCTGGATGGATCCTAAAAATATGCATGACGTTTTGGAATATAAAGGTTTGTCTATTATGTCGTTTTTCAGTATTGTAGGCATTTTTTTTTTTTATATGAAAGCAGATAGGAAATGAAAGTATATTTCCTAGAGGAAGACCATAGCTGGATAAATGCTTTATTCGTAATATAAACGATGCCTGTGTTTAAAAAAATGAACTATTATGGTAGTTCTGGCTTTTATTACAATATCAGCTTACGAGTATTAAATCAAACATGATAGAAACAAACATCAAATTAAAAAGAAAAACTATATACAACGATGATTCTCTAGACAGGAGGTCTTACCCTTGAGATAGCCAGATATGATTTTAAAGAGTAGATAAATGTGTTGATTTTTCCTTTAGATTAATAAAGTAATTAATCAGTTAACAACGGGAGCATATACAGGATGGGGGAGACGAGTTACCTTGCCCCATTTATAACATCATTCACGGGGGTCTTCCCGAGCAGGTATCCATGAAGGTCCCTTTCACATACTGAGTAAATTACGGTACAATCTATAAAGTTGCTCAAGCCTCATTGGCCTCCTCTGCTCAGAATTTCCCTTACCGGTACTACTCGGTCACCAGGGTCGATTTCCATGCAGCGTGTGACATGCCAATAGAACAGGATTTGGTGTTGACGGACTAAACAATTATTTCCGATTGGGGCAAGAGGAACCTGGTGTTCTTCAACGCCTCAAAAACACAGTTTCTCCACCTATTCACTCGACACAATCATCCAAACAACTATCACCTATTCTTCGACAACACTCAGCTATCACCTTCTTCAACACTAAACATTCTCGGTCTATCCTTAACTCAAAATCTCAACTGGAAACTTCATATCTCATCTCTTACTAAATCAGCTTCCTCTAGGCTGGGCGTTCTGTACCGTCTCCGCCAGTTCTTCTCCCCCGCACAGTTGGTATCCATTTACAGGGGCCTTGTCCGCCCTCGTATGGAGTATGCATTTCATGTGTAGGGGGGCTCCACTCACACTGCTCTCCTTGACAGAGTGGAGTCAAAGGCTCTTCGTCTCATCAGCTCTCCTCTTCATACTGATAGTCTTCTACCTCTCAAATTCCGCCGCCATGTTGCCTCTCTTTCTATCTTCTGTCGATATTTTCAAGCTGACTGCTCTTCTGAACTTGCTAACTGCATGTCTCCCCCCCTCCCGCGGCCCCGCTGCACACGTCTTTCTACTCATGCTCATCCCTATACTGTCCAAACCCCTTATGCAAGAGTCAACCAGTATCTTCAATCTTTCATCCCTCACGCTGGTAAACTCTGGAACACTCTTCCTTCATCTGTATTTCCTCCTGCCTACGACTTGAACTCTTTCAAGAGGAGGATATCAGGACACCTCTCCTCCCGAAATTGACCTCTCTTTTTGGACACTCCTTTGATCTCTATTCAGGAGCAGTGATTAGGTTGCTTTTTTTTATATATTTTTCTTTACGCCCTTGAACTGTCTCCTTAGCTATAAAAAAAATAGGTATATATTTAGACCCAAGAAATAACAGCAACTATCGATGAACTTTTGTTAAACGGAGCCTTTAAAAAGTAAATGGAAAAAATAAATATACGCATAAGTTGTCCCAAGTGTAATACATTTGTCGTAGATTTAATAGCTATTACATTATCCAATTGTGAACGAAAATTATCAGTACTAGATATTATTCTACACCAATTAAACTTAATTTCAATAGCAAGATTTCGTCGATATCGTCGTCTTCCTGGTGCCGACAGATTAAACAAGGTCGTGGTTTCTCCCGGAGCAGCAAACAGATCCAGGAAGCACTGCCGCAAGATTATTCAGTTCAGGCTTATTATTTTCAAGGAGGATACTGATCAGGCTTTGGTTAAACAATAGACTCATAAAAGATGATGATGTCATTGTTTTGAAATGTTGGTAAAGGGCGGACTAAGGGTATACAAGTTAGTTAGTTAGTTAGTTAGTTAGTTAGTGTGTGTGTGTGTGTGTGTGTGTGTGTGTGTGTGTGTGTGTGTGTGTGTGTGTGTGTGTGTGTGTGTGTGTGTGCGTGTGTGTGTGTGTGTGTGCGTGTGTGTGTGTTCATACCAGTTTGCTTTATAAATCTTATAAGTTCTTGGTTCTGTTATTATTCTTGCTGTTGAAGGTGCTCTCATTTGTTAGTTTTAGGGTGGTAGCAACAGGGGTAGTATAACAAGTCTCTCTCTCTCTCTCTCTCTCTCTCTCTCTCTCTCTCTCTCTCTCTCTCTCTCTCTCTCTCCCCCCTGCTGTGGGCGGGGCGCGTCTCGAGGGGGCGGCTGTCAGTTTAAAAGACGACCCATTACGCCTCCTCTTTCCGGCACTGCGAGGCGACCCGGAGGGGGGAGGAGGGGGAAGAGGAAGAGGAGGAGGAGGAGGAGGAGGAGGAGGAGGAGGAGGAGGAGGAGGAGGAGGAGGAGGAGGAGGAGGAGGAGGAGGAGGAGGAGGAAGAGGAGGAGGAGAAGGTCTTGCGGGCTCCTAACTAATGGTTTAGTGAGATCTTTCCGAAGAGAAGGTAACGTGACTACTGGCTGGTGTGTGTGTCGGGGTGGTGGTGTGACCTCCTCCTCCTCCTCCTCCTCCTTCTCCTCCTCCTCAATATGCGACCAAGAAGTAAAAAAGTACTTGGACAAACTCGACACGAACAAGTCAACGGGACCCGACAGTTTGTCCCTTGTTATTAAAAGAGCTTAAACAACAAATACTTCAACCACTCACTACCATATTCAACCGGTCAGTTCAACTAAACAAGGTCCCGGAAGACTGGAAGATGGCGAACGTAACACCGATTTTCAAAAAAGGAGACAAAAGCGTTGCATTAAACTACAGGCCCATAAGTTTGACATCAGTGGCAGGAAAAATACTCGAAAAGATTATTAGAGATAAACTTGTTAAGTTTCTAGAAAACAATAATGTAATCTCCGACACCCAGCATGGCTTCAGAAACAAGCGCTCCTGCCTAACGAATTTATTAGACTTCTTCCAAGGTATATATAAGAACTGGGATGCCCACATCCCCAGTGATGTTATATACCTGGACTTTCAGAAAGCCTTCGACAAGGTACCGCACGAGCGACTCCTTAAGAAACTGCACTCGGCGGGCATCGGAGCCAATCTGATCGCGTGGATAAGAGATTGGCTCACCGACAGAAAACAACGAGTACTACTCAACGGACAGCCTTCCGATTGGCTACCAGTCACTAGTGGAGTGCCTCAAGGGTCAGTGCTGGGACCCATCCTCTTTATCATATATATCAATGACCTAGAATCAGGACTGAAATCCACAATATCGAAATTTGCAGATGACACCAAGGTGGGTGGAGATGCCCTCACAAAGACCGACTGCGAAATCATTCAGAAAGACCTCAATCACATTATCGAATGGTCGGAAAAATGGCAAATGTCTTTTAATGTTGACAAATGCAAAGTCATGCACATTGGGTCCCAAAATAGTAACCACATACATCATGAATGGGAGACCTCTGCAAGCGATGCAGGAGGAAAAGGATCTTGAGTCACTATCAGCAGTGACCTGAAACACGCGAATCACTGTAAAAAGCATACAACAAGGCCAACATTATGCTCGGGTTCATAGCGAGGAACTTCAGTGTAAAACACCAGACGTGATGCTATCCTTGTATAATTCCATGGTAAGACCGCACCTCGAGTATGCAGTGCAGTTCTGGTCTCCCAATTACAGAAAGGACATTGCTTTACTGGAAAGGATTCAACGACGCGCCACAAAGATGATTCCAACCTTAAGGGCTCAACCGTACGAGGAACGACTCAAGCGACTCAATCTCTTTACATTGGAGAAAAGACGCCTACGAGGGGATATGATTCAAGTCTTCAAGTATCTAAACAGTTCAATAACGTCGATTACTCCAAATTCTTTGAACTGCAAACCAACTCAAGAACTAGAAATAACGGTTTACCCATTCAGTCGAGTCGATGTAACACAGACATTGGAAGGAGTTTCTTTTCAAACCGAGTCATCCGCCACTGGAACAATCTTCCCTCAGAAGTAGTAAATGCGAATACCATCAACTCCTTCAAATATAGAATCGACCGTCATTTCGCTGCGTCAGGAGTAAACTGAATAACGAGGGGCTTCCATCTGCTCCTCAATATCGAGGTGCTTTCATCTGCTCACCAAGCCCCAAGTGGCGGTCGAGCAGATTAAATCACCCAAGCGGGCGACCTCGTAATGAGCCAATAGGCTTTCTGTTGCCTGCATTTCCATGTTTCCTCCTCCTCCTCCTCCTCCTCCTCCTCCTCCTCCTCCTTCTCCTCCTCCTCCTCCTCCTCCTCTTTACTGTAAACTAAAATTTATGCCAATTTTCTTAACTCCGTGAAAGAGACGACTACAGCTGGTTGACTGATGAGCCGAATAATTAGCCATGAGGGAGATGCTCTACCTGGCTGTAAGGTGTTGTCATGGAGGCTGTCAACGGCATCAGTGCAAAAAGCAAGATAATTTTCCAAGCGACCAGTTTAAAGAAGAAACACTGAAGGGGAATAAGAGAGTACTAAAGAATACGGAGCGGAGAGAGGAGGAAACAATAAAAAAGTATCAAAAACATTAAAAAGAAAAAACTAAATGAGATGTTGAGAACACGATGGAACACGGTGAGGAAACAAACATAAAATAAAGATTAGACAGTACTTAGGAAAACCATGAAAAGTACTCAAGATAATTATGTGAAAAAGAGATGCGGGGAACGATGAACAATACTAAAGATTATGGTAAGAAGATTGTAGAAACTCATTATTGATAACACATTCTCTTCCATTACTTGATCACATCATATTTTGTTCCCCTTTCTTTACTTGCTATAATCATCCTCGTATCGCCACCCATTTTCATCCCTCTTTCATACATCTTCATCTTCCTCACATAACTTTTCCTTTCCACACCTCATTATTTTTCCTTCACCCTCTTCTTCACTACTTAATTAATACATCGTTCCCATCATCCTCTCATTGTGCCTTTTATTCAACTCCCTATCTATCCCATTTAACAGCATGTCGCAATTATTTCAAAGCATACATGAGCACTCACTTAAGGATACACTGAGGAGGGATAGTGGTTGATCCCTTATTATAAAAGCATTGAGCCGATAACACAAAGGTTGATACTTTTTATAACACTTCCTGACCATAATGAAACTCTTCCTTTCTACTCTCGTCCTGGAAGCTGACCGGTTTAGTAGGTTTTCTTTCTCTTCAAGATGATATGTCTGTCTTCTTCTCTTCCTCCTCCTACTTCTCCTCGTTCTCGTTCTCGTCCTCCTCCTCCTCCTCCTCCTCCTCCTCCTCCTCCTCCTCCTCCTCCTCCTTCTTTTTATGATTCATCTCTTCCTCATCTCACATGTTCTCATACAGCTTCTTTTCATTCACAGTTTCTTTCTTCTTTCACATCCCTTATTTTTAACCTGTTTCCTCCTCCGCCTCCTCCTCCGCCTCCTCCTCCGCCTCCTCATCCTCTCTACTTTCTTCCAATTCATTGTTTCCATTATATAGATTTAATTATCTTTTTTCTTTTTATATTTACATTTCCTTATTACTTCAACTTCTTCCTGAATAGATACTAAACAATCTCCATAACGTGAGCTTCAGTTAAGGAAAAAGGTGCGACAATGAGAGCGAAACAAGTGGTGAGGATGCGGATCATTATAGGAAAACTTACGACATGCATAATACAAAGGGTTCAAGAAGTGTCCATCAGTCGTGGTGATGTGCACGTTCGAAGTCATTCTTTTCTCTCTCTCTCTCTCTCTCTTGGTCAATTCCATCACTACTGCATGACATTATGTTATATTTAAGACATGTAGCAAAAACGTTTTCGGTGTTCGTATCCGTATTCGTGTGATAGGTGTGTGTGTGTGTGTGTGTGTGTGTGTGTTACTACTACTTCTACTACTACTACTACTACTACTACTACTACTACTACTACAACTACAACTACTCCTACTACTACTACTACTAAAAGTACAACTACTACTACAACTACTACTACTACTACTACTACTACTACTACTACCACCGTAACCTTTTCAACTAGTGATAAATATGACGAAGCTATGAATCACGTCATATGCAACAATGAACTTGCACCTTTTCACAATGACGAACCAAACTACTCATTAGTAACCATCACCAGCTCCCAGCACCAGGAACTAAGCGCGCACACACACACACACACACACACACACACACACACACACACACACACACACACACACACACACACACACACACACACCTTGTCACGTCTCCCTACCTCATCCTCGCCGCAATACCATCACGCATTCAATTAAAGTGATGGAAAAAAGACAGCACATCAATAGCCCGCCTCAATCAGTGCTCTTTTCTCCCCCCTTTTGTCCGCCCCTGCAGCGTTTTCCTCCCTCCCTCCCTCCCTCTACCTCTCTTTCCCCTCCCTCCTCCTCCAGCAGTCCGCTCTGAGCATCTCGGTCAGCGGAAACCCTCAGGAGATGAACTCGAGCTGAACACCGTCACCACCACCAACACTGCACTTCCTGGTGTGGCCCCCAACTCTCTCTCTCTCTCTCTCTCTCTCTCTCTCTTTTTTTCCATTGTATTCTCTCTCTCTCTCTCTCTCTCTCTCTCTCTCTCTGGTCCCAATCCTCTCTCCTTTTTCCATTGTATTATCAGCTTTCAATGCCCATTTCGTAACTACATGTGATCACCATTTCTTCCTCATTTACTCCAAAAACAATTATTCTTGTAATGTGACGAGCTCTGCAACGCACTTTATTAAGGGATGTTTACCTGTCATAACCATGGTCATCACTGTGTGTTTGTTTGTTGTGTATTTGTGTGCTACCTGAGCTACAGTGAGGGCATATGAGCCTGGAAGAGAAACAGGAAGACGAAGAGAAAGAAAAAAAATTGCAAGAGGATGGAGGGAGGGAGGCAGGGAAGAGGGGGAGGAGGAGCAATAAGACTGGTCACGCTGCCAGTATCACAGGAAGGAAAGCAGAATGAATCTGAATATGCCCAGGGGGAAGGCAAGGTGGTGAATGCCAAGTGACGGTGTTGGCAGTGAAGGCGGTGGGCACGGTGGTGGTGATGGTGGTGATGGTGGTGATGACACGTGGATGGACAGGTGGATAATGGGTTTAGTGGTGCTTTATATCATCTTGTGCACTATTCCTAGATATCTTTAAGCTCCACATTTTATTTTTTGTCAATCTCTCTCTTGCTCTCGTCTGCATTTCACTTCCTTCTGTTGTTAATGCAGAATATGTTGTAATATGATCATTTATCAAGGTAATTTGTTCTCCTTGATTACTTTTTTACCATTTAGCTTTTGAAAAAGATATACCAAGTCATCGGGTAAAACAGACGTAACAGAGGAAGAAAAATATATATAAATAAGATCTCTCTCTCTCTCTCTCTCTCTGATTATGATTTTTTTTCAATTTCCCTTTGATCAACTGCTCCGTATGAGAAATCTCTACTATATATGAGCTTCCTGTCTAGTCTCTTCCTCCTCGTCTTACTCCTCGTCCTCCTCCTCCTCCTCCTCCTCCTCTTTTTATCAGTCGTCGTCCTCCATCACCTCATTCAAGTCTTTTTTACACTACTACACACACACACACACACACACGAACTTCCGTGACTGCAGGCAAAAGTTTCTCTTCAGCCCAAGATACATATTATCCCGTGTGCCTCAAAGGGGGTAGAAGAGGAGTAGGGGAGGAGGAGGATGAAACATGGAAACATGGACTAGCAGGCAGCAGAAAGCCTGTTGGCTCATTACTAGGCTGCCTGCTTTCAGTGATTTAATCAATCCGTTTGCCATAAGAGTGGCTTGCAGGGAAGGATTAAAGCACTTGTGTACCTACTCTTGGATATGTTCAGTTCACTGGAGGAGGAGGTGGAGGAGGAGGAGGAGGAATATTTAAAGCAGAAGCTGAAGTAGAAAACGGGAAAGAAGAAGAAGAAGAAGAAGAAGAAGAAGAAGAAGAAGAAGAAGAAGAAGAAGAAGAAGACGAAGACGAAGACGAAGAAGAAGAAGAAGAAGAAGAAGAAGAAGACATACAGATAGCGGAAACAAAATTCAAAAGGTCAGTCTGCCTGCTTGTCCTTCATCCCTTGTGCTTTATAACAATCCTCCTCCTCTTCTACGTAATCTCCTATTCGGCTTTTTTCCTTATTAAATTTCCTACTTCGATATATTTCCTAAACATGACAGCTTACCCTTTCTCCTCCTCGTCCTCCTCTACCTCCTTTTCTTCTACTTCTTCTTTCCCTTCTTCCTCCTCTTCCTACTTCGCCTCTCCTCCCCGTCCTCCTTCTTCTCCACCTCCTCCTCCTTCTGCTTCTGTTTCTTCCTCCTCTTCCTCCTCCGCCTCCTCCTCCTCCTCTGCTGATTATCTCTCCTCTTACGTTCTGCCTAATATCTCCTCTTCATGTTTTGCAAGGCTGATATTATCTTAACAGTAGCTTCTCCCACTTTCACTTTTGTTGTAATAGGTCTGTAATCTCTCTCTCTCTCTCTCTATTTCCGAAAGGTTAATTAATTTTTCATATTTCTTAGTACTCATTCTTATTCAGTTCATCAAGTACTCTTGGTTCCTAACGCCTTGATCATCCATTCAAAACATTACCAAAGAAAAAGGAAAGAGCACCACTTATTTATTCCTTATTTAGCCAGATTTTCAGATTAGTTACGTAATATGGAAGCTCTTTAACCTACATGCATCCCAAAGTCAAGAATAATCACGTTACGTTCGTGTGTGACAAGGCTGATTACCACTTGATTGGATTAGCAAATTGAAAAAGTGTGTGTGAGTGCGTGTGTCTGTGATTGTGGAAGAGAGGAGGAGGAGGAGGAGGAGGAGGAGGAGGAGGAGGAGGTGATGGCAGGTGAACAAGGCTGAGATTATCTGATACGTGTCTCCTGAAGCAAGATGGGGCAGGTCGCTAATAATATCTCTCTCTCTCTCTCTCTCTCTCTCTCTCTCTGCTATTCTTCTTCCTCCTTCTCCTCCTCTTCTTCCTCCTCCCACATGACCCGCCCGCGGCAGGGAACACCACGGTCTCCTGAAACACTCAGGTGGTGTGAGGAGGAGAGTTTAGGCTCCGAGACAGACCGCCTCTCTCTCTCTTTCTTTCTCTCGCTCTCCCTCTCTCTCTCTCTCGCTTATATCTTATCAGTTAATGTTTCGTTATGAGAGATCAGTTTCTTACACTAATGAACGGGGGAGAGGCTGAGAGTGGTTCATTATGACCAGATAAAAAGGGAGAGAGGGACTAAAGATGGAAGATGATGACTTGAGTGTGACAAAGGACGAGTGAAAAAGATGTATAAAAACTTCGAAGGAAGGAATATGCATGGAGCAAACAAGGTGAACAGAACCAAATGCTATATATATGAAGATCTAAATCTTATTACAAAACTGCGACAAACGAAACCTCATGATGACACTAATAATTGTACGTGAAAAAAACAGCAGCGGTAGTATGAAACCATGACAACTCCCCCCCACACCCCACACCCCCCCAAAAAAAAGCCGCAATCGAAACACTAAACTAAATACACTCTAATGAAACAAGCATCATTAATTATTGTTATGGCATATAAAAACGAGTATTTCATCAGCAGATAGTAAAACAGAAAAGAAGAAAACAATAACAACCGAAAATTATAACTAACAACGGTAGAGTAATACATCAGTGAAAATAGTAGTAATAGGAAGAGGAGGAGTAGGAATAAGAGGAGGAAGAAGATTGATAATGTCTGAGGAGGAAGGTGGAGGAGTGAAGACAGAGGTAAGTATCTCCCGAGGTTGTAATCAATTCCATTCCCAAGTTTCCTTAAAGAACCAGACATTTAGACAAGTTTTTGTGGCGGAGAGAAGTGAGAGATACGATCCGTGTTGGACTGATCAGATGGAGGCGGAGGGCAGAGGGAGGGAGGAGGGAGAGAGGAAGAGAGGGGTAGGGAATAAGGAGGGAGAAGAGGGAGGGAGGGAGAGAGGAAGGGAGGGATATAGAATAAGGAGAGAGAAGAGGAGGAGGGAGAGAGAAGGAGGGTATGGAATAAGGAGCGAGAAGGGGGAGGGAGGGAGAGAGGAAGGGAGGGGTATAGAATAAGGAGAGAGAAGAGGGAGGGAGGGAGAGAGGAAGGGAGGGGTATGGAATAAGGAGAGAGAAGAGGGAGGGAGGGAGAGAGGAAGGGAGGGATATAGAATAAGGAGAGAGAAGAGGGAGGGAGGGAGATAGGAAAGATTAAGAACAGGGAGGAGGATAGAAAGACGGTGGGAGATGATCGGACCATATGGTCTAGATTCTGGTGGGACGACTACACACACACACACACACACACACACACACACACACACACACACACACACTGTTTCTGCTTGTGTGTGTTTGTATGTCATGACTGTATTTTTTTTCTTGTTGTTGGCGAAGATGCAATAGCAACGTATTTTGGTTTATCTATTGCTAGAATTTTGTTCAGCAATAGTACAGTGATATGGTGGGCTGTAGTGGCACAGTGTTGGAGTGTGTTACAGAGCCAAGGAATTTAAGTGAAGAGCCAGGAAAAGGCTCCTGGATTCGTAGCTAGACATGCCAATCACTGCACTAGGGGGCGTGAGAGGAGAGACTATCGAAGTTCACAAATGGATGAAAGGCTTTAATAAGGTTGGTGTTAATAAGGCATTGGAAGCAGGAAACTCGGGTAGGGTAGGCATTAGTGGGCTTAATTAAGTAGGATAAATTCATAATAAGTAATGCAAATGCAGGAGATTATGCAAGATTTGGTTTATCAATAAAATGGTGGATGAGTGGAACAGATTTGGTAGTCATGTTTTGAAGCCAACATGACAGATATATTTATGAAGGAAAAAGACGAGTAGAGGTAAGAGGAAAACGAGGAAAAGGAGAAAGAGGAGAAGGATGAGGAGGAAGAGGAGGAGGCGAAGAAAGAGAGCTACGGTGACAGAAGGAAACAAAAACATGAACAATAAAAAAACACCAACACATTAAAGCAAAAAAAACTTAGAACAGTATTCATTGAGTCAGCCAGTCCCACCGAGAGCCACTCACTCCCTCAGCCGGTAGCAGCGCCAAGGGTCGGAGTAGTAAAAGTGGGCGTAGCGGGGCGATAAGTGAGTCGGAGGGAGGAGAGAACTGAAGGGTCGGGTGATCAGATGAGGCGAGCGATAGGTGATCAGATAGGAACAGTTGGTTAATCAGATAGCGATTCGTCTAATAAGAGGGAGGGAGCAGGGCGGAGAAGTATAAGGGGACGGTAGAAGCCACATAAGAGACTCTGCAGGTGGAGAGGGTAAGGTAAGGGCCGGCGAGGCTATCAAGTGATCGAATCTGCGTCTGCATCATATTCCCGCGGCAGGAGTTATACCTTATCGGAGAGTCTGACGGTGAGGGAGGAGGAGGCAGATGTTAGAGGAGGATATGGAGGAATGTTTCGGGGGTGATAGAAGATACAGGAGCCGGAGGAATAAAGAGGAGATTAGAGAGAGGTTAGTGGGCGGGTACGGAGAGAGAGATGGAGGGGAAGGCAGAGGGGGATGTTAAGGAAGAGGAGCATCTTCATCTACGGCAGCAGCAGCACGCATCTATACTGCTTCGCCTTCTCTCTCTCTCTCTCTCTCTCTCTCTCTCTCTCCCCTACCTGTTTATGTTTGTTCACCTCAGGACGACGTAAGAGCTCCTGCAACACTTCCTGGCCCTCCAGCCACCCTCTGTACCCACTCACTCTCTCTCTCTCTCTCTCTCTCTCTCTTTCGACGTACTTTGCACAGGATCACAAAATATATAGCAGTTATTTCCTTTGACTAATATTCAAGTCAAAACACTCGTACATTTTTTCGGTAGCATTATTATGATTGACTGTTATTAAGAGGCTGTGCAAGTATTCATAATCAATTTTGCAAAACTTAGCGACTCAGCGGCACACAAGGATTTTACTCTGGTGACTTATAATCTTTGTGAGCCGATAAAAGTCGTTAAGTGTAGCATAAACGGTTTTAAGAATACAAGGCTTGGAAGTGAAGCATATTTTTGCTACTCTTTACAATTCACAGAGACTCAGAGGGCTTATGAGGAACGACGGGCAGAAACTGTTTTGGCTGATATCAGTAGTGGTTATAAGCAGCAAAAAAGATTAAGGAATAAATGCCAAGCTCATTAGTTTCCAAGAGAAAACTTCCGGAGATACTGAAGATTGACTTGATAATTCTTGCTATCGTCATGATAGGTAACTATTATGACCATTACCTTGTTCGCTAAAGCTTTTTATATTGGCTATTTTGCTCCTTGAGCGTTTGCTGGAGGTGACAAGCAATTTCAAACACTGAACGGCGGCCCAAAAATTTAACGGATTCAAGCACAAATAAACGAGACACGCTCACGCCTGGCTATTTTTAAGTATTATTCTCACTCATCTCTTTGCAGTGTATGAAACTAGACAGCAGAGTGGACCTACAACGATGCTGTCAGATAATTATTGTTGAGACTTTTAACACACACACACACACACACACACACACACACACACACCAAGACAATCCATACATGCGTGAGGGAGGAAAAGCATATATTAGGATGCGTGATGCCAGGTGCACTCCCTGCCGTCCGCCCTCCCTCCGGCAGTGCCCAGCGCCCCAGGTAGGCAGCCAGGAGAGCCCCGGGCAGCGTGATCTTTGCAGGTAATGTCTCGCCAGCCCACGACGACTATAACCTGAAGATGGGCCTGAGGGACGGGCGGGCAGGGGTCTCGGGAGAGAAGAGAAGAGAAGAGAAGAGAGAGAGAGAGAGAGAGAGAGAGAGAGAGAGAGAGAGAGAGAGAGAGAGAGAGAGAGAGAGAGAGAGAGAGAGAGAGAGAGAGAGAGAGATGTGTGTGTGTGTGTGTGTGTGTGTGTGTGTGTGTGTGTGTGTGTGTGTGTGTGTGTGTGTGTGTGTGTATTCGAATGTGCTTGCGCATCTGTGCATGAGCAATATCGTCTCATAACACCGCTCCGATAGCTCAGTCGGTTAAAGCACTGCGCTGCCAGGCTTCGCGGCGTGGAAGGCAGAGGTTCGAGCGCCGCTCAGGGTATTTGGTGTGTGAGGTCCTGGCAGTATCTAGAGATAGACTAATGAGCCTTGCTCTAATCGGGAGGGTACATGCGAGTCCAACTCGTGATCAGGCCGTGGTGACATACACACACACACACACACACACACACACACACACACACACACACACATGCGGGAAAACATGCACGTACAAAAAAATAGTAAAAGGCCATGACTTATTATTCACTCTGGCATATTCCTCCTGCTTTTCACCCTTCTCTTCCTCTTCCTTCTCTTGTTCTTCCTCCTCCTCCTCCTCGTCATCCTCGTTGTCGTCCCCCCTTTCACAACCTCGCAAGGTAAAGTTCAGAAACTCTTAACAGAATGAGAGGCAAAGGAATTCACGTGTGTTTCTTAATACATTAAATGCTTTTAATTATGGAGCAGAAACACCTTTTGTTAAGACCCTGATCATTTTTCTTGAGGAGGCAGCAAAGGACTTACACTTGTTTTCTTTGTGTGCCTAATTTTTAATATTTTTTACTTAAACTTTTTACCTCGGTGGCAGATGATGAAGCATAACTTTTCAATTTAGGCAGAAGGGCAAGTGTACAACATAGCTTAGACAGAGAGACAAACAGAGAGACACAAGACAAAGAGGCAGAATAAAAAGCAGACATGCAATATAAGTACAACTACACACACACACACACACACACACACACACACACACACACACACACACATTTACTACGGTCCAAGGGCTGGAGAGATAGTGACAAAGGAGCGGAAATTTGCCCCGACGAAGATGTGAACGATTATGAATTCAATGGCCAGCGGCTTGGTAACGCTTGGGTGAATGAGGACGAGAGGTTGCAGAGGAGGAGGAGGAGGAGGAGGAGGAGGGGGAGGAGGAGGAGGAAGAGGAGAATTAGCGGTGGCGACATAAGGTGTGGTGACATTTCGTTACAGGTGTGTGTGTGTGTGTGTGTGTGTGTGTGAGAGAGAGAGAGAGAGAGAGAGAGAGAGAGAGAGAGAGAGAGAGAGAGAGAGAGAGAGAGAGAGAGAGAGAGAGAGAGAGAGAGAGAGAGAGAGAGAGAGAGAGAGAGAGAGAGAGAGAGAGAGAGAGAGAGAGAGAGAGAGAGAGAGAGAGAGAGAATCACACAACCCATCCAAAGCAATTGTTTATGCCCTCAATTATTGATCTGCAAGTGATTCGGGATTACGTGGGAAGACATTCTGAAAACTTTTATGACCCAATGCACCTTGTAACTCTTAATTTTTTTCTTACATTTTAGCATTCATTATTTTTCTCCTTCAAACCCTGTGAACACAATACACCCGCACGCCGCCCAATTCGTAGGGAACAAAAACTCACTTTAACACATCATCCACATTCATACTAAACTTAATATAATTTTTATTGCCTCTCAAATCATTGGGGAGATGTGTGGTTGCCGACCTACTAAACTCAGCCAGAGCTTATTACATTTACACCTGAAGTTAAGGATGGATACAGTTAACTACACCTAGACGGAGCTACACTTAGGCCTAGGCAGCACAAATAATCTCAGACAAAACAAGTACCAAGCACACTTCAGGTGGATGGCAAAGCGGAACCTTCAGCGTACACTCGCCGCAGCTTCTGTAGTTCATAACTGAGAAGAACCACTAAAGCAGCACTCCATACACTGACTAAGAAACACTGTACCTTAATTATTATTAGAAAACAAACAAACAAAAAAACTCAGCTAACAACACATCAATGCACACTAAAGCATCAAGCAATACCCTGACTGAGCAACATTAGCTCTGGAAGTACGACTCAACTGAACAATAACAGGAACCAACAACCACACAGTTCGTTGGCCACACCAGAACATGGGCCAGTCACCTCAACTCTTATTCATAACTGAACTGAACTGTCAACTGAATAAACCATGCTTTGACTGAACCCTCATGTAGCAGGCCGCATCAGAGCCTGGACCACACACTCGCTGCAGACCACACACCGGAGATAGAAGAATGCTACACCTGTAAACAAAGAGGGCACTGCTGTCACTCTTGCTTATCAACACTAGAGTGACCACGACCCCAACGACGCCACCACCAGTAACGTAAGGACTTATCTGTGACGCTTGAGAGAGAGAGAGAGAGAGAGAGAGAGAGAGAGAGAGAGAGAGAGAGAGAGAGAGAGAGAGAGAGAGAGAGAGAGAGAGAGAGAGAGAGAGAGAGAGAGAGAGAGAGAGAGAGAGAGAGAGAGAGAGAGAGAGAGAGAGAGAGAGAGAGAGAGAGAGAGAGATGTAAAGAAAAAAAAATATTAAAGCATTCATACACGATGTTGCAGCAGAATGGAGCA
>NW_026110773.1:65000-87500 GCF_024679095.1 Eriocheir sinensis
TCAAAGATGCAGTGGGGTGTCCCGGTCTCCGTGGCTGCTTTGATGACTGTGCTTATTGCTGTTTTGGTCTGTGCTGATCTGTTATGGGTGGGTTAAGAATGTATTAGGGTGTTCTGGAGTCTGTGGCAGGTCTAGTCTATTCTGAATAGTGCTTTGTTGGTCTGGTTTGTGTTGAGCTATTGCAATCCCTTATATAGACTACTCTGGCTTCAGGTGAATTAGTTTGACTACACATTGACAACCTACACGCCCAAAGCAAAGCGTCGCATATGAGAATCGGTGCCCTTGAGCCATTCAATCACCAGCCTTTCGACAAATATTTCATTAGAGGCTCTTTGGAAATCTGGGCGACATTATATCACAGTCACGTCATTCACGATGCCCAGAAGAAACGGTATGGAAACCTGACGCCTGTGTAATCGTTTGTTTCGAAAGTCCTGTACAAGGTGTGACAATGTGATGACCTTTTGTGGAGTTTTACTTATTTTACTTCTTCACTGATTGTTGCCACTTGTCTTGCGGGTAAGATCGTTGGTAAGGTCAATCAGTTTTCCGGTATCTCGATGTCCGCTACAATTGCTTCATCTTTACTCTTGTTCTTATTATAATATCAGAGTAATACGTGTGTCCTCTTGCAATCTCACGTCAATTTCTAGGTAATTACTTGTGCATTTACCACTCCTAGATGACTGTGCGCTTCTTCATTCATCGAGGTCAGTCTGATGCACACAAAGGACGATGAAGCTGTAACCTGATAATGACATGAAAACAAATGGTCAATGAATGTGAATCAGCTCCTCCATTAGGCAAACAGTAAGAATCACAGTTTATTATATCCTCCACACCTTCATGACTCTTTTTCCAATTGCCCTCCACCTAAAAAACAAGAGGTCTTGCAAAATTCTTGCTTTTGAAAGGTGATAATATTAAAGATTAATGACTCTGAGAGCAAAAGTACATAATGTATCAGTCTATTAAACGAGGAGGACGGATAGTTAAGAAAGTCATTAATCAAAACTCTGGTGACGTGAGAATTATAAAGGTTCGCTGTAATTGATTCTGATAAACTAGAAAATTTTCAACACAAATTATAAACCTGACAGTTTATTGCTAAGCATCCCATTAACCGAAATACAACTAACATCAATTATAGGCATACAATAACAAAAATACCTTAAATCCAATTCCAAAAAATCAAAAGATTCTTGTTGAGACATTCATTATGATTTCTATCTAAAAAGAAGAAAAATCCATTAACATGATTTGATCTTCCCGCATTCCAAGTTTCGTGAATATTATACTGATGCAAAATCTCTCTCTCTCTCTCTCTCTCTCTCTCACACACACACACACACACACACACACACACACACACACACACACACACACACACACACACGCACACACACACACATCATTTTGACTTCCTAGAATCTATATTGATAAGATGAATCATTATACATTTTTTTTAATTCATGTTACGTTCCGAGGAAATATAAAAATACCTTTATTTAAGCCCTCGTCATTTCTTTCCAAACTACAAAAAATAGTGTAATATTCACCCATGGGACGGCTTGTGCGTGCGGTGCGGTGCAGGGGAAGGCTGTGGCCAAGCGTGCGCCCCTCCCCCGTGTCCTGTCCTGTCCTGTTCGAGGGGCTGCAAGTCATACACTGCGCCTCTTGGGTGGTTTTCTCATTAGCGTCCGTTACCTGGCCGTCTCCTTAAAGAGCCATTGTCTCCTCGACTCAATATTTTATTTAGGAAATCACTTTTGAACGTGATTTTTATGACTTTTTTTTTTACTTCATTTACATTTTTTTCAGGTCCTTCTATTTTCTTTACTTTTCGGTAACTCTTAATTATAGCGGGCATTATCCCGCGTATCACGTGTCGGCCTTACAACTTTAAATCACTGAAAATAAGTTGTGCACCTATTTTACTTATCCGATGCATAAACTAATTATCATCGGCCCATATCTTAGAAATAAAGTTAAAATATTTTTCATTCTGCTTCATCTAATATATACCAAATTAAAATGAATTACTTTAATTCAGGAATGCTGTGATCCTCCGACAGACACTGCCCAGTGTATTACTGTAACGCCTTATGCATAGACAGGTAAGTGGGTGTATATATATATATATATATATATATATATATATATATATATATATATATATATATATATATATATATATATATATATATAGGTATATATATATCTCTCTCTCTCTCTCTCTATATATATATATATATATATATATATATATATATATATATATATATATATATATATATATATATATATATATATATACATATATATACATATATATATACATATATATATGTATATATATATGTATATATATATATACATATATATATATATAAATATATATATACATAGATATATGTATATATATATGTATATATATGTATATATATATATGTGTATATATATATATATATATATATATATATATATATATATATATATATATATATATATATATATATATATATGTAGATATATATTTTTTTTTTTACAAAGCAGCTCAAAGGGCATCAAAAACAATAAAAAAACGCTAATCGCTGCTCCCATAAAAGAATCAGAAGAGGTACAAAAGCAAGGTCAAATTGGAGGAGAGGTGTCTGATACCCTCCTCTTGAAAGAGTTCAAGTCGTAGGCAGGAGGAAATACAGATGAAGGAAGATTGATCCAGAGTTTACCAGCGTGAGGGATGAAAGAGTGAAGATGCTGGTTAACTCTTGCATAAGGGGTTTGGACAGTATAGGGATGAGCATGAGTAGAAAGTCGTGTGCAGCGGGGCCGTGGGAGGGGGGGAGGCATGCAGTTAACAAGTTCAGAAGAGCAGTCAGCGTGGAAATATCGATAGAAGATAGAAAGAGAGGCAACATCGCGGCGGAATTTAAGAGGTAGAAGACTATCAGTAGGAGGAGGAGAGCTGATGAGACGAAGAGCCTTAGCCTCCACTCTGTCCAGAAGAGCTGTGTGGGTGGAGCCCCCCCACACGTGAGATGCATACTCCATACGAGGGCGAACAAGGCCCCTGTATATGGACAGCAACTGCGCGGGGGAGAAGAACTGGCGGAGACGATACAGAACGCCCAACCTCGAGGAAGCTGATTTAGCGAGAGAGGAGATATGAAGTTTCCAGTTGAGATTTTGAGTTAAGGATAGACCGAGGATGTTTAGTGTTGAAGAAGGTGACAGCTGAGTGTTGTCGAAGAATAGGGGATAGGTGTTTGGAAGATTGTGTCGAGTTGAAAGGTGGAGAAATTGAGTTTTTGAAGCATTGAAGGACACAAGGTTCCTTCTGCCCCAATCGGAAATGATAGCAAGGTCTGAGGTTAAGCGTTCTGCAGCCTTCAGTCTGGAGTTGTGTACTTCCTGTTTTGATAGTCTTCTATTGAAAGAAGTTGAATAATGCAGAGTGGAGTCGTCGGCGTACGAGTGGACAGGACAGTTTGTTATGGAAAGAAGATCATTGATGAATAACAGGAAGAGAGTGGGTGATAGGACAGAGCCCTGTGGAACGCCACTGTTGATAGGTTTAGGGAAAGAGCAGTGACCGTCTACCACCGCAGATATATATATATATATATATATACACACACATGTATATATATATAGGTATGTGTATATATATATATATATATATATATATATATATATATATATATATATATATATATATATATATATATATATATATATATATATATATATATATATATATATATATATATATATATATATATATATATATATATATATATATATATATATATATATATATATATATATATATATATATATATATATATATATATATATATATATATATATATATATATATATATATATATATATATATAGATAAATAGATAGATATATATATAGATATAGATATATATATATATATATATATATATATATATATAGATATATATATATATATATATATATAGATATATATATATATATATAGATATATATATAGTTGTAAAGAAATACAAAGACCAATTTCTTCTTCGTCTTTCATATAGTTCTTAACGGCTGTCACCCTTTGACAACAAATATACATTTATTACAGTCAGACAATGATCACTGTCTAACTAACTGAAACTTCGATGTAAAGATTTATTAAAATATTCAATCTTAATTACGTTCTAGCAAGTTATATTCCATGAGCGTATATTCAGTTTTCTTAATTTCAATCCAACATCCAAATGGGTATTTTCTTTTTGCCAGGAATGCCAAGCAGGAATCTCTCCTTGCGTTCAATACGTAAGCAAAGCCCTTCGCTGCATAATTCATATTCCTCAGGCACAAATTCAGGAACGAGAGACACACATTTCTACTTCATTCCAGTGTGAACTGCGTCAATGACGTGAGTCCCAGATGACGACACACACACACACACACACACACACACACACACACACACACACACACACACACACACACTTTACTTCACTTCAAAAAGGGCCCCGGGAACATCTATTAAAAGGCGCCCGATGCATACTGATCTGAGAGCCGCGACGTGACGTGCCCTACCTGCCACATCAACCCTGCTGTGACGCTCTAGTCCAACTACCTGAGCATGATCTGAAGCTTCCTCCTGTTACTCCTCTTATTCCAGTTTCTCCGCCTCATCCCGTTTCTGCTCTTCCACCACATCTTCCTTTTTTTTCGTCTCAGGATATATGTTGCCTTCGAGAAAGGTCTTATCCCTCCCTTCCCCCCATACAGGACTCGCTCACCTGTCCCCACTCTATTCATCATAACCTGAGACGCGCCAGCACCTGCGTTCATCCCCGAGTGAGAAATTTCCTGTCACCTCTTTGATATTAAGCGGATCTCTGCCTTTTCCCATCTTTAATTTTCTTCTTTCCTTTTCGTATACTTCTCACCCGTCGTGGTCATTTAGTTTCTCTTTCTTTAATATCAGCTTTTCTTTTTCTTTTATTCATTTTATCTTCCTCACTGTGTTTTGTTGTCTCCTTTATTTTCGTATACTTTTCGCTCTTCTTTGTCCTCCCTTTTTTTCTTTTCTTATTTTTCTCCTTTTTCTCTTTTTTTCTTTTCTTCCTCTCTTTTCGTCTTTTATTTTCTTCTCCTTCTTCTCCTCCTCCTTCTTCTTCATCTTCTTTTTTTTCTTCTTCCTCTTCTTCTTCTTCTCCTTCTTCTTCTTCTTCTTCTTCTTCTTCTTCTTCTTCTTCTTCTTCTTCTTCTTCTTCTTCTTCTTCTTCTTTCTCCTTCTTCTTCTTCTTCTTCTTCTTCTTCTTCTTCTTCTTCTTCTTCTTCTTCTTCTTCTTCTTCTTCTTCTTCTTCTTCTTCTTCTTCTTCTTCTTCTTCTTCTTCTTCTTCTTCTTCTTCTTCTTCTTCTCCTTTTTCTTCTTCTTCTTCCTCTTCTTCTCCTTCTTCTTCATCTACTTCTTCTTCTCCTTCTCCTGGTGCGCGAGTGTGGCCGCCAAATGTCCACTAATCCGACTTACACACGTCCCTCACGCTTCCACCAGGACTTAAGACAGCATTTTAACCACCGCCGCCCAGACCCCCGCCCCGCCCCCCGACCACAGCCACCCATACCACCCCCCCATCACTACCTATTAACACTATTAACACCATCAACCATACATTACCGCCACTAATCCTACCAGCACCAGCACCACTACCACCACCGCCACCCCGACCATTACCACTATCATCACCAACCATAGATTTCTACCACTATTCCTACCATTACGACCACCACCATTATACTACTACTACTACTACTAATAATAATAATAATAATAATAATAATAATAATAATAATAATAATAATAATAATAATAATAATAATAATAATAATAATAACTACCGTTTTTATTTCTATTATGGGCTTACGATATAAATGTGTGACAAACAATTAGTATTCATATCCTCTCCTTTCGGTGTTCAGCAATTCAACACCAGCGCACAACATCCATTTAATCCATTCCCTCCAACATATTCATTCCCGACTGTCTTGCCTCCCTCCCCCCCCCGCGACCTGCCCTCAATCCTCAGAACGGGAAGGATTAGGTCATTCAAGAAGATTAGATTCAATTAACGCTGAGGGAAGAAAGGGATAAGCAAAAGTGATGGCAAGTGAAAAAAATAAAGTAGACAGAGTTGCAAATGAGTTTAACAGTGAAGTTATGAATAGGAACCAAAGAAAAAGGAGAGGTGAGAAAATATACCAATGAAACTGAATTATATATTGATGAACAAAACCTTGGGAAAAAATAGTTATAAATAGGTATTACAGAGACGAACATCAAACTAGGAGATACGAGATGCGATAAGAGGTGATGAAGGAACTCGTGATAACAGGATAAGAGGTAAGGCGAAGGAATTTACTCATGATAGGATGCTGAACAAATCGGATGAGGGACATACCAATAAACAGGCATTACTGGGGAAGAAAAAAAATATGAAATGATTATATAACACAAAAAGCGGGAGTGAGGCTGAAGGGATCTTAGAATAAAAAAAAGATGACTGACAGAGATCAAAGGGATGACGCTGTGAAAGAAAGAGGGTAATAATGTCCATATACATGCTTATTAAATCAAAGCCGAGGGTTGTGAGGCAAGGTAATGGAAGGTAAGTCGATGATATAAACAACAGAAAGAGTTATATTCAGGTAAGGATGGCAGGATAATCTCAGTAAAGGGCTTTTATGCGACAATGATAGACAGAGAGAGAGAGAGAGAGAGAGAGAGAGAGAGAGAGAGAGAGAGAGAGAGAGAGAGAGAGAGAGAGAGAGAGAGAGAGAGAGAGAGAGAGAGAGAGAGAGAGAGAGAGAGAGAGAGAGAGAGATTCAATCACACACACACACACACACACACACACACACACACCTAGACACAAAGATATCTAAGGCTAATGAGAACAAAAATCCAGGTAGATTCACTAATACCTTGAGTTGCGCCGCTCGGTCACACCTGAGTGGTCGCACGCTCACCTGTGGACGGAAAGGCTTTGTGAGTTACCTGTGAGGGATGTACATGTGAAGGGACGGAAGGCAGGATGTGAATAATGTTGCAATAGTAATTTGAACAGGAGAGATAGAAAGAGAGGGGGAGGAAAGTAAAAAGGAAAGAACTAAATAAAACCAAGTGCGTAACAAAAATACGTAGAGGGCAAGAAAAGACGTCAAGAAAGTGTCCAGCTGCAGTGGTAGTGGTTATTGCCGGCCGATTCCAGTTGGTGGTGCTGTTGTTGACGATAGCTGTAATGATGGCGGTGTTGTTGCTG
The DNA here is from genome assembly GCF_024679095.1 of Eriocheir sinensis. Lineage (NCBI taxonomy): Eukaryota > Metazoa > Arthropoda > Malacostraca > Decapoda > Varunidae > Eriocheir > Eriocheir sinensis. The sequence goes on from NW_026110773.1 coordinate 72,318, forward strand.
TTGCTGGTGTTGGGAAATATAGTGGCACTGGTGATGCAGGTCAAGACTGAGAGAGGAAGAAACGAAGGCAAAAGAAAAAATCTGAAAAATATGCAAAAGAAAAACTTTACTAGTCAGTCACTTGTTGTTGCTGTGATAATGAAAAGATTGCTGTATTAGTATGTAAACTTAGTAGAGATAGGTAATGGTGGTGGTGATAGTGATGTGGAGTGATGGGGATGGTGATAGAGATAGAGCAGTAGTGAAGATGGTGATAGCGGTAAAGTGTTGATAGGGGTACTGACATTCGCCTCTTACATGATCATATAAAAAAAAACTGTAAAAACATATAAACACACACACACACACACACACACACACACACACACACACACACACACACACACACACACACACGACGGCCGGTCTCCCCCCCGCCAAAAAAAAAAAAACAGCCCTTCCAAGCCTGCTCACTGGTCGCCACGGGGTCGGTCTCGTCCTCCTAAGCGTAAAGTCTGTCCACAAAAACTGCGACGGATAAATCTCTGTAGACCGGATGCGGCGGCAGGTGTGGGGAAAAAACAGGTGTGGCGAGGTAGCCTGGGGAGTGGGAGGAAGAGGAATGGTTGGAGGGCGGGAAGGGATAGTGTTAAGAAGAGGAAGGAGAGTCTGGGAAGGTGAGATGGCGAGAGAGAGGAAGGTGAGGAGGAAGAGAGGGACGGAAGCACAGATGAAGCGGGTGTGAGAGCTGAGAGAGGAAGGTTAGGAGGGAGAGAATGATGGCGAAAAGAAATAGGAAGGAAAGGAGAGAGGAGATTCGGACAAACAGACAGACAGGCAGACAGACAGATAGACAAAAACAGAAAGGCGGGACAGAGAGAAATAGGAAGGACTGAAAAGGTGAGAAGGAAGGAAAAAGGAAAATCAGAAGGAAAAGGTGGGACAGAAGCACAAATGAAGAGTGTGACAGATAAATGGAGGGATTGGGAGGAAGGGCTGAAGATAAAGAGAAAGGTCAAGAGGGAGGCACAGTGTTGGAGGAAAGAAGGATCGGAGGAAGGAAGACGGAGGAGGGAGAAATGGAGAGACGAAAATATCAAGGCTGAGAAGGAGGTAGAATACGGATCGGAGAGAAACGAAAAGGAAAGGAAGGATAACAGTGTAATGCTTATACAGAAAAAGAACTTGAAAAGAGGAGTAGGAGAAGGAGGGAGATGAATAGGAGTTGGGTCAGGAGGGTAGCAAGTCAAGAAGGGGAGAAAAATAAGTGGAGAGAAAAGAAGAGGAGAGCGGAAAAGAGATAAGAGGATAGGACAGAAAAGGGGAGGAGCAGAACCAACAGCAGGAGGAGGAGGAAGATAGAGAGAAGGAGAAGGAGAAAGTGGACGAAAAGAAGAAGGAAAAGGTTAAAAGATAAATTAAATGAGATGAGATGAGAGGGGAGGAAAGAAAAGGAGGGGAGAGAATAGAGGAAGGAGAGAAGAAAAAGGAGTGGAGAGAAGAAAACAGGAGAGGAGTGAAGAAAAGACAGGAAAGATGAAAAACCTGCAGAGGAGCGAGGAGCAAAAAGAAGAAGATGCAAAGAGAATCGCAAGAGGATGATGACGACAGTAAGAAGTAAGGCAACAAAAAGAGGAAGAGTAGGTTCTGAACTCATAAAGGTGAACAAAACTGCAATTGGATACAAATATAAGAGAGAGAGAGAGAGAGAGAGAGAGAGAGAGAGAGAGAGAGAGAGAGAGAGAGAGAGAGAGAGAGAGAGAGAGAGAGAGAGAGAGAGAGAGAGAGACAGAGCGAGAGAGAGAGAGAGAGAGAGAGAGAGAGAGAGAGAGAGAGAGAGAGAGAGAGAGAGAAAGGAAAGGTAAAGGAAAAAAGGAACCAATGAAAAAGGGAAAATAAGAAAGAAAAAGGCGAGAAATGAAAAACAAAAGGAAAGAAAATAGGAGAGAGAGAGAGAGAGAGAGAGAGAGAGAGAGAGAGAGAGAGAGAGAGAGAGAGAGAGAGAGAGAGAGAGAGAGAGAGAGAGAGAGAGAGAGAGAGAGAGAGAGAGAGAGAGAGAGAAAGGGGAGAGAACCTGCAGGGAAAGGGCAAATGGACTGAGGCAAGAAGCTACGGAAGAAGCTCCACTTGGAAGAGACTCGTCAAGGCAAACGGCCCCTACGCAGCACAAGACCCAAAAAGCTGTCAACATTGTAAAGTGACAGCACGTTACCTCGGGGCTTAGTGAATGCAAGTGTCGTCTAAGTAACAACATCTACGTGATCTTGGTTTGACGTTTTGTTGACAAGCTGCATGTTTGATGGACAGGCACTTAGTTCAACTCTCTCTGCGTCTCAAATCAAGGAAATATTCGGTGGAATCTAGATCTGTCTGGAAGAATTTGATCTCCTGTCCATCTCCTGCCCACCGTGATATGAAGGTGAATGGCATGAACGTATTCACCTCTCATCTGCAGCAAACGACTTTTGAAGAGTTGGAGCTGCCTCAAAAATGTAAACTAGTGGTCTAGAAATGTCCATGAATTTCATTTAATAGGTTGAATCTGAAAGAAAAAATGGAAAGGAAACACTGTTATAGAGTAAGTGGATTCAGGAACAGATAGGTATGAAGCAAATAATGATGGCAGAGGAGGACACGTGATGTAAGAAATGTTTATATTAATACGGAAAAAAATTGTGTGTGAAGAGAGAGAGAGAGAGAGAGAGAGAGAGAGAGAGAGAGAGAGAGAGAGAGAGAGAGAGAGAGAGAGAGAGAGAGAGAGAGAGAGAGAGAGAGAGAGAGAGAGAGAGAGAGAGAGAGGGGAGAGGAGAGGAGAGGAGAGGAGAGGAGATTCGGACAAACAGACAGACAGGCAGACAGACAGATAGACAGAAACAGAAAGGCGGGACAGATTGATTAACAGACACACAGACAGTCAGGTAGGAAGGCGGACAGGCTTGCAGGCCGGCAGACACACAAGCAGACAGAAACACACAGAAAATCACTGAGAAGCAGAGTATGCTGTACATATATAGTCATAAATGTACATAAAGAAACACACAGCAAGAAAAACAGAAACCTACGAAAATACATAGACTGGAACAAAAAAAAAGTTATGCGGATGGAAGAAATACAAAACCAGACACGTAAAACAGGAACATGAGGAAGTAGCGAAGATAAAGAGAACAAAAGAGAGACTGCAAGAAAAACCTGAACTTAACCTGATCTAAACAAAAAGCTTAGATTACACGTGCTACCCAGAGGAAAGGAAGTTGTTAGAAAGTCTCAAGCTGCTGAGCGACTAAAAAGTAAACAAGAGAGTCAGAGGAGAGGAAGAAAAACTTAAACGTCGGAGATACGAGGGAGAATAAAACTCGGGGTGGTTAAACCAGACCAGATAAGCAAACAAGGGCAAAAACGTGAAGTGCAGTGCTGTGAGAGAGAGAGAGAGAGAGAGAGAGAGAGAGAGAGAGAGAGAGAGAGAGAGAGAGAGAGAGAGAGAGAGAGAGAGAGAGAGAGAGAGAGAGAGAGAGAGAGAGAGAGAATGTAAATAAACGATAAATAAAGAAAGGAAAAGCAAACGAAAAGGACGAATGAAAGAAGGAAAATAAGAAAGAAAAAAGCCGACAAATGAAAAAAACAAAACGAAGGAAAATAGGAAAAGAAAACATAGAGGAAAGACAAAGAAAGTGAAATAAAAAAGAAAAGTACAGAAAGATTGAAAGAAAACTAATAAAAAGGAAACTTTAGAAAGAAAAGAGAAATGACTGGGAAAACAACGCGTGAAAATATATAGGAATGAAAAAAAATAGAAAATACACAGCAAAAAAAAAAAAAAAAAAAGACACATGAAAGGTTAAAATGAAAGGGACAAAGGAAAGGTTAAAATAAATCCATAAAGCGCAGGAAAAGAAGAAAACCAAAAAAATCTATAGAAGAAAATTTAACACCAGAAAAAAAAAGGAGAAAAGAGGAACAAAATACGAAATAACTGGAACTAAAGAAAGAAGGAATATTGTGAATGAATCCACAAACAGACTCAATAATAACTGGATCGCTGACAACAGACACAATGATAACAGGTTACAGGACGCCCTCGCTGCCCCTCCCCTTCACCCCCCTCACCCTCCCTCCTCTCCAGCTGGACTCATCTCACCTGCTACCGATGAGATAAGGTGCGGTTCGCGCTTCAAGGCGACAGGACAGGTAATTAGCACCTCAGTAGATGGCAGGTGATGATTAACACACACACACACACACACACACACACACACACACACACACCAAGCTCGTAAAGCGATAAGCGGTAAATTATCATGGTCACAGAGTTAAGAGGAAGGGGCACTGAGAAAAAATTAGGTTAGATAATCGAAAAGAGAGAGAGAGAGAGAGAGAGAGAGAGAGAGAGAGAGAGAGAGAGAGAGAGAGAGAGAGAGAGAGAGAGAGAGAGAGAGAGAGAGAGAGAGAGAGAGAGAGAGAGAGAGAGAGAGAGAGAGAGAGAGAGAGAGAGAGAGAGAGAGAGAGAGAGAGAGAGAGAGAGAGAGAGAGAGAGAGAGAGAGAGAGAGAGAGAGAGAGACTCCTAAATTAAGCATCTCAATGAAAAAGAAAGCCCTATATAAAAAGGAAACAGATATTGTGGGAATGTGGTGATGGTGGTGACTCGTGAAGGTAAAGGAAGACGTGAAGCAAAAAAGGAGGAGGATAAAGATGATTAAGCAGAGGAGGAGGAGGAGGAGGAGGAGGGGGAGAAGGAGGAAGAGGAGGAGGAAAATGAGAAAAAGAAGGAGGAGGAATAGAACTATGGCTGTGACGATGTCGGGACAAAGATGAGTAAGAGGAGGTGGAAAAATACGACGAAAAAGGAGGAAGAGAAGGACGAGGAGGACGAGGACGTGGAGGAGAACGACAATGAAGACTGAGATGAATGTTACTGGAATTTTAACTATTTTATTTGTTGGTGCTTTTACTTCTATATCCGACTCCTATATCACTATTAGTTACTACTGTTCATATCATTACTACTTCTTTTACTATTACTACCAATACTACTACTATTACTACTACTACTACTACTACTACTATTACTACTACTACTACTACTACTGCTGCTACTACTACTACTACTACTAAAATATTGATATAAAGTTTTCTACTATTCTACTATTACTATTTTGTTTCTCCTTACCATCACTACACCTTTTTATCTCTTCCGGTCCCCTTCTCCTTTAACAAACTCACTATCCCATGCTCTCCCTTCCCTTCTCTCCACCTCCTCCTCTTCTAGCTCCCTCTTTTTATTCCATCCTATCCCACCAGCTTCAGCCATGCAGTCACCCAACGCTCGCAACCTCAGACGCATAATCCTTCCACTCCTGCTTAATTCGGGAGTATTATGAAGGCGAGAGAGATGTGTCAGGGCTAGGAGCAGAGTCACTTTTGCCAGCACAGTTCAGGAGCGCCCCTTGAGGCAAACCAATTTGTCAAACCCACTTCCTGACTGACCATGCAGCGCCGCCTGTGCGCGTATACCATCATTAATTTTGTTACCTCTGATATCTGTTGCTTTTTTCTGTTCTTCGTGGAGTCAAAGTTGGTGTGAGACTTGTTGGCTGTGCGTGTTTGTGTGGAGAAGGTTGATTGTTCTTTAGTTTCTTCAACCTGACTTGGAGGGAGGAAAGATGAAGAATGGAGGAAGACTTTATGGTTTCGTTCAAAATCATTTTCTTTCTTTACCGATGTCGCCATATTTCCCATGTTTTCTTCGACCACTCAGAGTTATTGTTGAAATCCTTTATATTTCTTTCTTCGTTATTTTCTTTCACTTCAAAAAATACCTCCCTCTTTCCATATTTATTTCCTTATATATTATTTCATATTTTCATTCTTCCTTTCCTTTCCACTCTTCATCATCATCACCATCATCATCATCATCAACATCTCTTCCTCCACCACAGTCAGGTTACTGTAATCCGATTAAGACATCAGGTTTGTACGTGTCTTACGCTTACACTCACTCTTAGTTAAGGTAATCTCAGAATTCCTTCTCCATCCTGCCCTAAGGATACCACTAATATCACCACTACCTATTCATTAGTTTTCCTGCTGTCTCTCTACCTTACTTTGCCCATATCCTCCGACTCCCAGCTCTCTAACTTATGCTCCTTAATCTGCATTTTTTTTATATATATCTTAATTTTAATTCTCTTTCAATATGAATATTTTTCTCCTCTTCCTCCTCAACACACACACACACACACACACACACACACACACACACACACACACACACACACACACACACACTAACAAACCTTCACAACTAATCTGGGTACGGAGTGATTACGGGCGAAGGCTGAACACGTACGCGAGTCAAATGGCAAAACAAAAACTAGGGGTACCTCATCCGGAATACATTACTGTGGCTAAACACACACACACACACACACACACACACACACACACACACACACACACACACACACACAGGTATTATTATTATGTATTGCCTATTTGTGTATATGTGTGCGTTTTTTCTTTTTTTTGTGTGTGTGAGTGTATGTGCGTGTATTTGTGCGCGTATCTACATTGTGTCTAAGTATTCTTACACGTATACACCGATATATAAATGTAAGGCTGTTTGCACGCCCCATTGTTTTGGAAGTATTCGGAAAACTTGTTCCCCTGTGCCTGCAGACGGAGCGCAAAATGTCTTCCCTTTGCTAGGAACTAATGTAATTGCACTTGGTCTTAGTTCACTAATTGAAGTGGGCTATACAGTGACAGAGGAGGCTTGTGGCAGTGGAAATTTTCCAATCCATTGACAATCTCAAGAGTTAGGGAGGCATTGATGATAAGGATGAGTGAGGTACCCAGTTCGTGTGATCGTTCTTGATATATTTTAACGGGAAAGTCCAAAGGGGATGATGGAAAACTTACCACGCACCAACAAATGTACGCATAAATATCCTTGCAGCAGAGAAGAAAAGTATTTAAAATATGATAAACGTTTTATTCAAAAGACTAAATCATGTAAATATAACCGATGGACAATAAATACAGATAGACAGATAGATAAATAGATAGTTAGATAGAAGCTTTCTGTAAATTTTGACACTCATCGGTTGTGGGTTGGACAGGGACGGAGAAATATAGGACAGCAGCTGAGAGGTTCAATTGCACAGTATTTTGGTGGGGTTCAATATGCGCCTCCTCTTTGAAAGCATGTCAAAGAATGTTACGGAAAGCTGTTTCATCTTTACTAATGAAAAAGTCAAGGTTGATGATGGTACCGGTGGGGAAAAACGTGTATAGCGAGCATTTTGTACTAATAGGAAATCTATACTGCTCTCAGCTATATTGTTTACGGATACCTTAAATGAAATTGAACCAAGTCTTGAATTCTGATGAACCACGTAGGAAAAGAGGCGAAGGCAGGTAGTAATCAAAAAGTTAAAGTAGAGGAAGCGACACACACTTGCCTTTAGCCAACACAGATATACAGTCGTTTTCAGCTGCTGAGATTTCCTTCTCTGTGAACAATATTTTAAGGGTGGAAGGATAAAAGTTTCAGTCCTTGTCGGGTCATTCACTCTTGTTCCACTTTTAATCTAGTTCTCGTTTTTGTAGTCCTGCTCCATCACTTCTACTTTTACCGCCCTTTTCTGTTGCTTCGTCTCCTTTTATTGTCGATTTACTCTGCTTTGGAATTTGTGATATTTCTCTTAATTGCTCCATTACTTGTTATTGTTTTCCTTCTTCAATCAATTTCCCTTTCTTCCTCCTTGTCAGCAATTTAGAACATTTTCACTCCTCTTTCTTTTCATATTTATTACCTCTTCATTTATCTTTTCTCCTCCTCCTCCTCCTCCTCCTCCCCCTCCTCCTCCTCCTCCTCCTCCTGTTCTTCTTTCTCCTCCTCCTCATTCTCCTCCGCCTCCACCGCCATTGGCTCCGCCGCCGCCTCCGCCTCCTCCTCCTCCTCCTCCTCCTCCTCCTCCTCCTCCTCCTCCTCCGCCTCCTCCTCCTCCTCCTCCTCCTTCCAAAAACATTACCACCTTAATTTATTTTGCATTACACATTTTCACGTCTGACCCCGCAAGCAACCCTCATTTCATAGCTGATTATTTGGTGTAAGTGACCGTGACAACCACCTTGCATAATGGGGCGACGTGTGTGTGTGTGTGTGTGTGTGTGTGTGTGTGTGTGTGTGTGCGGGGGGAGGGTGTCTGCGTCAAAAGGAAAAAAATAAAGTGAGGTAGAGAGCGATTACCTACGTCTTCGCCAGTCTCCGCCTTGGCATTTGCGTAGAGACTCAAAAAAAAAAAACTTTCATACAACTTTCTGTTGCGCCAATTAACCGAAGGAAGTCGACCAAATGAGGTGGGTTTTTTTTTTTCTTCTTTTTCTCGTTCACTGAAAGATTAGTGTTGGTGAGTCAGCCAGGCAGCAGAATGATAACTCTTACCATTATTAGGACGATTTTTACCTCGGTCCCTCGACTCTCAAAAATAAGAAATGATTGAGAAACTATATCATCTCCTTCTGATCGACCCGAGTCACTGGTGCTAATTGTTGTTTGTAAGAAAAATGTTTGCAGCTCTTGACTCACACACGGTAATAAAGCTTGTGTGTGTGTGTGTGTGTGTGTGTGTGTGTGTGTGTGTGTGTGTGTGTGTGTGTGTGTGTGTGTGTGTGTGAGTGATTTAAAAAAAGAGGCAGCTCGAGGAAGCAAGAACAACAACAACAACATCAACAAAAAGAGTACAACAATAAAAACAACAACAAAATAATAAAGAAGAACGCATGGCGCTGCTCCTGTAAATAGTGTTTAGTAGAGAAGTTCAAAATTGGGGCCAGATTCATTTGGAGAAGGATGAGGACACTGACCATCCGTCTCAACTCATCTTGGGAATCGAACACTGGACCTCTCGGTTGTGAGACAAGCGCATTAACCAATACATTACGGAGCACCGTGTGTGTGGGTGTGGGGGGGGGGGTGTGATGACATTAAGTTTCTCAGGCAGCAGTTAACACCTGACAATGCACCTTTGCTTCATATAAAAGTACAGTGATACTCTTAATTCACTTCAACCGTGAAATTGCTTCTTTATTTAACTCTCTCTCTCTCTCTCTCTCTCTCTCTCTCCTTGTTAATACTAGTTCCTATATCATCTTGTGCCGATTACCTTCCTATCAGCTGTTTCTTATACAGTCTTTCCAATTACTTACATCCTCTTTAAAAATTAAGTTAAGATAGTCATGTAATTTAAGCTTCCTCGGTCACGTACAAATTAATGAAAAGGTCACTGGAAGTAAACTGTAGTGTGTCAAGGGAACTCTTGCTACTTTTTCCTCATTTTTCTTTCGTTCCTTTGTCTTCATTACCTTTGTTTCTGTGTGAATGTGATAAACATTCAACGTATGCGCGGGAGCACGCGCACACACATGACAAACACCCCCACACGCACACCCACCCGCACACACACACACACACACACACACATATATATATATATATATATATATATATATATATATATATATATATATATATATATATATATATATATATATATATATATATATATATTTAAGATACAAGTCAGGTTAAGAGGCAACGAAAACAGAATGGAGGAGGAAGAGGATGCTGAAGGTCAGCCCGATGACGAGGAGGTAGAGCAGACGCAAGAGGAGGCTGCAGTAGAGGGAAGAAGAGATGTGTAAGGCGAGGAATGGGGTTGCGGGCAAAAGGTGAAGGACGGGACGCAGCGAGGCAGTGAGGAGCGCAGGTATGGCGTGATTTGGGTCCGTCACTGCCAGGGGACGAGTAGCAGCTCATGGCCCGGAACACAACAGGGTCCAAGGGTGGCGTGCCGTGAATCTCAGGCATATTCCGCATACGACAGCGATTTCGTCCCTTCTGAAGAGGCTGGAGGGTGGCTGATGGATGGACGGACGAAAGCGAGGACATGACAAAAGGAGCATGCCAAGTCGAAGAGGAAATATACGGGGCTGAGGATGTCAGTCTTTGTGACACAAGAGAAGTTTTAGAGTATACATGACCGCTAACATCTATGACGGGAATATGATGAGTAAAACTGTTACGGTCTCACGAAGTAACTACAATGATGCGTGTGTGTGTGTGTGTGTGTGTGTGTGTGTGTGTGTGTGTGTGTGTGTGTGTGTGTGTGTGTGTCCGAGTGTGGGTGCGCGCGCGCGCTTGATGAACAAGGGAACTGTCTCCATTCCTCCGGGAATCAAACCCGAGACCTCCCTATTGTGGGAGCACACCCTATCTAAAAATAAAGGTGTCTTAATGGTCCGAGGAGGACGAGGAGGAAAAAGGAGGAGGAGGAGGAGGAGGAGGAGGAGGAAAATTAATACAAAAATAAATCATTTCATTAATGGGAGTAGGTGGACAAAGGTGTATGAGAAGGTATAGTAAGGTGTCGAAAGAGGCAGGAAGGATAAAGTTCACAGCAGTCATACCAATGATTAAAACATACCGCCCCATCAGAGGGAGGGCTGGGTTAGGAATGGGTGTGGCAGGTGGGCGGACAGATGTGAAGGATGGGGGTCAGGCGATCCATTTTGTTTCATTGTCTTGGGATGTTGGAAGATGCATGGGGATGTTACGTTTCGGGAGTAGGTGGATAAAATGTATTGGTGAGCATGTGAGGAGCTGGATGATGAGCAGATGAGTGGGCAGGCGAGGGGTGGGTGCAGCGGATGAGTGGGTGAAAGTCCACTGCTCTAACTCCCTCAGCAGGACACGGTTTAGAACTCACGTAGAGCCTCTCCGTCATGAAAATGTATGAGGTGTGCGGTGTGTGTGTGTGTGTGTGTGTGTGTGTGTGTGTGAGAGAGAGAGAGAGAGAGAGAGAGAGAGAGAGAGAGAGAGAGAGAGAGAGAGAGAGAGAGAGAGAGAGAGAGAGAGAGAGAGAGAGAGAGAGAGAGAGAGAGAGAGAGAGAGAGAGAGAGAGAGAGAGAGAGAGAGAGAGAGAGAGAGAGAGAGAGAGAGAGAGAGAGAGAGAGAGAGAGAGAGAGAGAGAGAGAGAGAGAGAGAGAGAGAGAGAGAGAGAGAGAGAGAGAGAGAGAGAGAGAGAAAGTAAAAATAATACCCTTATAAAAATGCAAGCAGTGCGCAATGAGTTATTACGTCGGACATAATAATTCACTTGGGCATGAATTGGCGGAGCTTAAAGCGGGTTGATGTTGGCGGGAGGAAAGCATTAGTGTTGTGGCGGCGGTGATGCGGCGACGAGAGGTTCAGTTATGCGTGTAAACAGTAATGATGGCGATGGTGATGATGGTGTCATAACTGTGATAACTTTGATGATGATGATGATAATAATAATAAGAACAATAACAATAATAATAATAATAATAATAATAATAATAATAATAATAATAATAATAATAATAATAATAATAATAATAATAATGATAATAATAATAATAATAATAATAATAATAATAATAATAATAATAATAATAATAATAATAATAATAATAATAATAATAATTTTAATAATAATAATAATAATAATAATAATAATAATAATAATAATAATAATAATAATAATAATAATAATAATAATAATAATAATAATAATAATAATAATAATAATAATAATAATAATAATAATAATAATAATAATAATAATAATAATAATAATAATAATAATAATAATAATAACAATAATAATAACAATAGCAGCAATAATTATAATAATACAATAATACCACCACCATCACCACCCTGCCGCCATAGCCTCCCCTGTGCACGCCACAAACGTGCGCCAGCTCCCCGTCAGGCCGGAGCATGTTACGTTCAGCTTCCGGCGAGGCGACAAGGTTTCAATTTCTCTCAGTGGAACATCGATGGATGCCGGCAGCCTCAGGGGATTCCGGCCAATTTCCAAAACTGCAATTATTGCAGCAATGAATGACGGTCTGGCAAAAACAGGCAGGGAAGTAAAAATAAGAAAATCAATGTGAATCTTGCACGGACACATTTTACATCAGGACGAACACGCCAGCAGTCCCTGAGCAGGGGTTGTGGCGGTAGTGAAGGTAGGGGCGCTTGGCGGACGTGACATTTAGGCGTGACGGCGAGGACGTGTGGCCTCGGTGGGTCGGTAGAGGGCGGTGGGTGCGGGCCGTCGGCCAGCAGTGGCAGTGTTGTCTCACGCCTCCCCAGCCACCTCCACATGTAGATCGCTCCTCGTCTTTGTCTTTCCTCGGGCTCCGTTTCTTGCCTCCTGCATCCTAATGAAGTCCTTCCCAGTGCACCTGAGCGATTCTCCACCTTGCTCCTTTTCTCCCTTCCACCTCTTCCATCCCTCTCTTCACCCATTCCTCCCTCCGTGACTGCCCAAAGGGTCGTTGCAGACATTTGCAACAATTACTTCACCTGCAGAGGGCCTGCCGGGCAGAGGGTACACAAGAGGCGGGGTGGGAATCCATCCTTATACATTTAATCTTCGAGTCATTGTCTGCGTCAGTCACACTCTCACTCAGTTCTGCCTTCCTCATTCTTCTTGATTGCAGACCTCTGGGAGACAAAAATGGCGGTAAAGGTTTGCTCGCGTCATTCATGAGACTGGAGACAGAACGTGACCTGCAAGAAATGACGGGGAAAAAGTGTAGGAAAAAAGGTTTAGCTATATGTCGTTTGACACACCTGGCGAACACCTGACGGAGGACACGGTGACGCATTCCTGTGGTGGTGGTGGTAATGGTGGGGGTAGGGGTGTAATGGTGGGGGTGATAGTGGTGGAAGTAGTAGTGTTAGTGGTGGCGGGGCTAGTGGCAGTGGTGACATAGGTGATAGTGGTGGTGAAGATGATTTCCTTTATTGTAGCATCACACTTTAAGGGGATGAAAATTGTCTTTATTTCTAATGGATTTGCTACTGAAATAAAATCTCACACCGGCACGCCACCACTCACCGCGCCACACTCTCCTGTTGTTCCCATCACCACCCTGAAATGAAGTAACTTTATGTGCTGAGTCACATAATTTGAAACCAGTCAACTAATCAGTCAATCATTTACTTTCACCAACATATTTACCGCCCTACTCCTCAATGGTATACTGGTTCGCACGCCTAATTACGAATCCGTGGGCATGACTTCGAATCCCGGCCCGTGGAATTGGCGTGCAGCTCATTCGTCCTCTCTTTAGGACTGGTCAATTATTGGGTACCTGGGGAAACCTGGGGTAGGTAACCTGAATGTCACACTGGCCCTGTGTCCCCGGGTAATGGTTTCCTACATACCACATGCTCAAGAGCCAATACGACGGAGATGAGCACCGAGGTCACGCACAGCTACAGCGTATGCCCCCAACTTGTATACCTCATCACCACACGCAGGTCCGGAAATTACCTATAACTCAACACCCCTATCATAATATTTCCCTCCGACATCGACCCACACCCTCCCTATGATACATCTCGCTCCACTGCACTCTTGCAACTCACAACTACCAGTTACCACTCCACACTAACTTTGCTTAACGACGACCCGAACGCACGCTAATGGTCACCAAGAACATAAGAACGTAAGGAGTCTGCAAGAGGCCGGTTGGCCTATACAAGGCAGCTCCTGTGCACTCAACCCCACCTTATCTCACCATCCATGGCTTTATCTAACCTCTTCTTGAATGTATCTATGGTATTGGCACCCACAACATGGCTCCCAAGCCTGTTCAATTCGTCCACCACTCTATTAGTGAACCAATTCTTGCCTATGTCTTTGTTGAATCTGAATTTGTCTAACTTAAAACCATTGCCACGCGTCCTACCTGGCTCTTTCACTCTCAAAATTTTATTGACATCCCCTTTATTAAATCCCTTCATCCATTTATAAACTTCGATCAAGTCTCCTCGCACCCTTCGCCTTTCTAGAGAGTGTAGATTTAACTGCTTTAGCCTGTCTTCATAAGGCAAGTTCCTCACCCCCTGAATCATCTTCGTCATCCTCCTCTGTACAGATTCTAACATCTTGATATCCATTCTATAATAGGGGGACCAGAACTGAACTGCATAATCGAGATGAGGTCGAACTAGTGCTAAGTAAAGTTTGAGGATGACTTCAGCTCTCCTATTGCTCACGCTCCTTGAGATGAAACCTAGTACTCTGTTTGCCCGATTTTTAGCCTGAATGCATTGAGCCCTAGGACGGAGGTCAGCGCTCACTAGGACTCCTAAGTCTCTCTCCCGCCCAGACCTGCTTAGAGGAGTGTGGCCTTATCATTTGGTCCTGCCCCCCTGCATCTAGTGAAGTCTGTCCTCAGCCCCTCACACGAAGCCCCACTGTCTCTGCCGACCTGCACTCTGCGTCTAATTGCCATCATTAATGCTCTCATTCGCCCAGCTATCGACCGTGTTGTTACTCCCCTGCCTCATCAGAACGCCTGGCATCCGGCTGACATGTGAGTGACACTCCATCTACGCGCATTCTTGTCGGGCGGGGGAGTCCGCCAAGACGTCATCGAGGGTCATCTTTAATTGTCACCACAGACAGTCAGAAACGCCGAACGAAAAGTGGACCCAAAGAACTTAGGGTGCCGAGTTCCTCTGCCTGCATAAGTCCCGAGCTTTGCAACACACTACGCACACACGGCTGCTCCCCAAGCGTCGTCTGCATCCAGATATTCTATATTCGGAATGATTTGCCAAAAATGTCTTTATGTCTGCCAAGCTGGCGAGCTCTGGCGCCGGTGGAAGCCCACACCTGTGGTTTGCCAGCTTCAGGGAGGCGGAGTGAGGCCAACATAAGCCTGATAAACATAGTAGAGGACATATCTGCTATCGAAATACTCCCTGCACCAAAATGTCCTGCACTAATAAAACAAACAATTGAAATGAATGTTTCTTAAGAATTCTGAACAATATTGGGAACAGCACATCTCCGGACCAAACCTCTTTTTCACATTTAATTTTCATCTTCTCTAAGCATCGTTAAGGACTGTCGCCACACACTCCACCTGACGCTTCCCAGCTCGGCCGTGTGAACAGAATGAGCAATGTGAAGAGGTTCCCGTCCAGTGGCTATGCATAATGCAGCGTTCTTGAACCGACCAACTGTAAACAAGCGTGAGGTAGACATATAGCTGTGGGGCGTCCCTCGGCGACTCACTCACCTTGCTTGAACTAACAGCTCAACACGAGACCAGAAGGGGGAGGTGAGGAGAGAATGAATCTGTGCGAGTGACCG
>NW_026110773.1:92500-105000 GCF_024679095.1 Eriocheir sinensis
TGTCGGGAGAGTCGCTTTGTGTTAAATCTAATAAACCTATTTACACCGAAGCCATGATACGCATCAACACCACGGAATAAAAGATGGGCAGCAGGAGCCAGGGCAGGACGAGCTAGCTAGGGGCAGGTTACTTTAACACGTATTCCTAAATGTATCGGCGCCTCAGTTCGCCTGTTTGAAAAGCCTCTCGTAAAAGTCCCCGGGATTTACAGGGACTGTGTTGTGATCCTAATGATGAAATTACACGACTTCTGCATCTTGAACGGGAAAAAATTACCCATTAAAACTCGACTGATCTTCTCTGTGGCTTTTGAAAATAGTAATGGGAGCCTTTGTCTCTTGACCTGTGATGTTCCGTCTGTAGGGGGCGGGAGTTAAAGTAGTCGATGTGAAAAAAAGAAGGCAGCGCGTGGAGGGGCATCGTGAAGGAGGAAGCCATGAGAGGTGCCAAGTATTCTCTTATGAACACCAGTTTCATAATTTTTCTACACCAGGGGCCTCCTCCCACACTTTAACAATGTCCTTGGTCTATAAAAGTATAAAAATCTCCACCACTGTGATCATGTTCGGCAGTCTCTTTGCTATCATTAGCACCTCCACCTAAGCCAGCCTGATACGGAGTGCAGTTCGGGTTCTTGTTACAAGGATATCCACTACCTGAGAGGGTTAAGCGATGAACTATGAAAATGACATCATCATTAAAGACAAAGACGTCTGAAGGATTACTCAACAGAAGCGAGCCCCTTACATTGAAGACGAGATGAATACGTGGAGATTCGATACAAGTCTTCAAATACCACCAGACAAGTTCAATAACGTCGATCACTCAGTGTATCCGATCTCCAAGCTAGAACTAGAAATGACGATCCAGCAAATCCAACGAGGCGAAGCAGAACACACATTAACAATTTTTTTTTCTCAAACTGACACATTTGTCTCAGTAAATATTTTCTTGCATAAGTATTAATACGACAGCGGTCAATATCTTATTAAATTTAGTAGTGACCGTTACTTTGTAGCGTCCGGAGTAACCTGAACGTTCCGGTACATACGAACAGCAATGGTTTAATCTGTTACACAGGTCACTGAAGTGTCTGACGATCCGATATGAACCAACACCCTTTCAGTTACCTCTCCTCCTCCCCCTCCTCAGCCTCCGATTCCTCCTCCTCCTTCTCCTCTTCCTTCTCCTCCTCCAAGTAAGTTATATATATTAATGCTGCTGCTAATGATGTCAGCATGATGATAAAGGTAATGATGACAACAATGATGATGATTGAATATAATTCATAAAATGCGTATGCCGTATGTACATATTTTGAATACAATTTACCAGGCTATTAACTCACACACAAAAAAAACACACACAGACGCCAACATCATCAGCAGCCCCAGGAGACGCCCGTGGCCCAGTGTTCTCATCACCTCCCTAAATGGTCTTATCTGATCTAACAATATCAGGTTTCGGGTTCCACAACGGCCATAATGAAAACCAGCACCGGTGTCACTTTCTCTTTCTTGAAGGAGGAGGAGGAGGAGGAGGAGGAGGAGGAGGAGGAAAACAAGAAGTATGATGGTCAGAGGAAAGAGAAGGAAAAAAAGGGGAGAAATAGAAGGAGCAGTAGAATTATTAGGACATCATATGAGGAGGTGATATTCATGTGTGTGCTTGTATGTGCGTGTACCAGTGTAGAAGGGAAGGGGGTCGTTCCGGTCAGCAGGTTGTTCCCGGTGGCCATGTAGCAGACGTCCACGCCATATATCATGTATTCATGCACACCACACGGCTCAAGGCCTTCTTATACTTTCCTCTTGTTCTCATTCCCCACCACATTTTCCTACTTTATTCTCCTATTCCTATTTTGGTTGCTGTCTTATGTCGCTTCTTCTTCTTCTTCTTCTTCTTCTTCTTCTTCTTCTTCTTCTTCTTCTTCTTTTCTCTTCTTTTTCTTCTCTTACTAAGCACTTTTTACTCTCCTTAAAATAACGTCTTTTTGTTTGTTTTTTCTCCTCTTATCCTTATTACTTTTTTTTCTTTCTTAAACCAGATCTCCATTGGAAAGTATAATTATTTCTTCTTTTTCTTTTTTTCTTATTCTTCTTTTTTCTTCTTCTGTTTATTCTTTTTTCTTCTATCTCTTCTCTTTTTAACTCCCTAAATTATTAAACATCCTTCTATTCCAGTTTTCATAATTTCCATCCTTTAACCCTTTTATTTCATGAGCCCATTTAATTTCGGTGAAATATTCGATTTGTTACTCTATCATTGGCGCCAGTTACTGTCATTTTGGCGACAGCATATCAGTAATTCCATGAAATGGTAACCATCATTTGGGCGAAATCAGAACGGCATAAGTAATGTAGAACTGCACTCCATAGTTGGCTGATAAATAAAGAGTTGTTTGAGTGAGTAATGTGAGCCTTGGGAACACACGGAATCGAACAACATAATCACGGAAGACAGGAGACACGAGGCAAATCGGATGTCATTGTGTGAGCCACCTCATTTTTGTCCCATTCAATCATGTCTCAGTCTCAGAAAATGAAAACAAACAAAGGGAGAATTCTTTTTAATTGTATGAGCCAAAAAATATGGTAATGTTTTTCTTCAGCCTAGAGTGTCTTTTCAATGAATTTTAAGATATATATGTAGATGGATCTTTTAAATGTCCAAAATTCATCCAATCATTGCAAGTTCCCTATACATGTATGTCCTAGGTAACCTTCCGGCAGGGAGGGGGAGCCACAACCACCTGAGGTCCACGGGTCACCTGCCGCCCGTCACAGGTGCTGCCGGACACGTGTGCTCCACAGGTGGGCGTTCAGGTGAGGAGAGAGGCGAGGGGCGGCGAGACGGACCTGCAACACCTGTCGTTTCTCTTCTGCTTGACTGACTTACTTTTGTCTTGGGGAGAAAAGGACTAACCGAATGACGCAGCAAAGCAAGGGGAAAAAAAGCATTAAGATATTTGACAAGCGTCTTCACATCTTGATAGCAATGCCAGATAAGCTTGATCAGTATCTGGACAATAAATGTTCCACGGGTCACACTCCTCCGTCTCCGGGAGAATGCGGGGAACTGGCTGCCATTCCTGCCCGCCGGACCGTGGTGGGGTGACCGCTTCGTCGCCCCCCACCTATTAATCTTGAAAGAGCATGAAGCGTGGTAGTGGTGGGGCTGGTGGTAGTGGTGGTGGTGAAGGTGGTGGTTGTGGTGCTGGTGATTGGGTGGGAGAAAGGTTGAAGTAGCAGAGAGGCGGGTACGCACGAGGGGGAGGGTTAGCTGGAGTCACGAAAACAAGCTGAAAGGACGTCATGACTCTCTCTCTCTCTTGTAGTCCCCTATTAACACATACCCACACACAAAAAAAATAATGAGAGAGAGAGAGAGAGAGAGAGAGAGAGAGAGAGAGAGAGAGAGAGAGAGAGAGAGAGAGAGAGAGAGAGAGAGAGAGAGAGAGAGAGAGAGAGAGAGAGAGAGAGAGAGAGAGAGAGAGAGAGAGAGAGTCGACAGAGTTTACAAATATATTATCTGGACCCTAATAGCCAACCATGTACTTACCAGCCTACACGCTTAACCTCATTTTTCAAGAGATTGTGTTTTTCTATCCATCAATCGTACTTCACTACCTTAGTTTGTGTAACCCTTCCTTTCTCTCCCTTTTTCTTCCTCCATTCACCTTTCCCTCACTCTTTTTTATACCCCTTCAGTGTCTCCGTCTCATCCTCCCACCATTTTTCCTCTCCATAATCATTCCACCGCTTCCTCCCAAACCCCAATCCCTCCTCCCTCGCTCACACCCATCCAGCATCCCTCACTCCCCAACGCCTCCCCGGGGAAGAGAAAGGCTACACAGTATTCTTCCATGATTCCACAGCGTCCTGGAGCGCTCGAGAACTCTGAAAACTGTAAATAAAAAATAATACGCTGCAGTCTTTCAGCATTCTCACCTCGACAACGACTGCGCGGGGAGATAAAGTCGCTGATGCTTTCGTTGACTACATTTTTCTTTTTATTTTATGGTGGTGGTGAAGGCAGGTTGGCGGGAGGGCGGGCAGGCAGGCAGGCAGGCAGGCAATGGTGTGTGGAGGAGGGGATGAGAGAGAGAGAGAGAGAGAGAGAGAGAGAGAGAGAGAGAGAGAGAGAGAGAGAGAGAGAGAGAGAGAGAGAGAGAGAGAGAGAGAGAGAGAGAGAGAGAGAGAGAGAGAGAGAGAGAGAGAGAGAGAGAGAGAGAGAGAGAGAGAGAGAGAAATATACTTAGGAGTGGAATATATAGTATATGAAAAAGACATGCTATGAGATATATTGGTGAAGAGAAAACATCGACAAATTAATGAGCTAAGCGTTATCTACACATATTCAAACAGGTAATGGGTCACTGGCAAGCCTTTACTATACTATGCACGCTGTATTCATCAGCGTTCAATCAGTTTTTATTACTCACTGCTTCCCAAAAAACTCGCCACACAGCCCACACTTAGCTAACGTAATTAATAGTATTTTCCTAGGAGAGGCACGCTGTTTTCACCGGGTTTATTTGCCGGCCAGGTGACTCTATAAAAGAAAATATTTACGAGAGGCGAGATGACCCTCATGCGAGACGAGCCAGAGCGCGGAGCTGCAGCGGCAGTCTCGGCGAGGACACGGGACGCAACAGCTTATAGTATCATGACGGCACTGAAAGGAACAAACGCAAGAATTGAAATATCGTGAAGAATCCTGTGGCGATAGGAGTCTTTGGATGGATTGATGAGAGCAGTGCAAATAAATAACCCGTGATTGGCCACTGAGCATTTCGAAAATTTTTAAGCACCGCAAGCAAGTAATACAAAACAGGAGATTCATACCAGAACTCCATTAAATGCTTCATGCCACGATTGCACTCAAAGGATATAGAAAACCTTGAAAAATGCTACAGCAGTATGAGTTCGATACTTAGGAAGGTAACTAGACTTTAGTAAAATAAAATAAGCAAATTCTTACCTTCATATATGTACTGAACGGATGTAATGTAGCTATTGAAGTAAAAGGAAAATTAAGTGGTGAGGCGGGTAATATAAATAATAAGAGCTTGGCATCCATACAGAGCGACAACAAATAAATGACAGGACTCTTACATCTTATTTGATAAAGTTTTAGAGTAAATCCTTTTTAAATGTCTCATCTCTCAGATATTAAGTTTATATAGGATATAGATAATAATGATTCTTCTGTGTGTGTGTGTGTGTGTGTGTGTGTGTGTGTGTGTGTGTGTGTGTGTGTGTGTGTGTGTGTGTGTGTGTGTGTGTGTGTGTGTGTGTGTGTGTGTGTGTGTGTGTTTGAGTGTGTGCGTAAGTACATGTACACTTTCCCGCACATGTGTACGTATGATCTGCTTGAACAGATTTGAAAAATATATCATCATCTTACCGCTCAAGAACATCACCTGAGCCTCCGAGCCACACCTCTGTTGGCCGCCCGAGCGTGGCTGATGCACACCTGTGGCCCGCAACCACTTGCTTGTGACGAGCAGGCCACCAACCGAGGGCGCCACGCAGGACTTTCACACACACACACACACACACACACACACACACACACACACACACACACATACACACACACACACACACACACACACACACACACACACACACACCCTGCTCACTATCGCGTAAAATTTCGAGGTACAAATCTTTTAATTAACACCTAAAGGCCGCCGTTCCCCTCAAATGTGTGTGGCTGTTTACTTTGTCCTCCAAAACGTGTGCTGAAGCGAATATAAGAATAACCAACACGGTCCGGGAAGTGTTTTTGCCCTTCCTTGTATTTACAGTGGTGGTCGAGTATTCCATAATGCCCTCAGCCTAGATCACACAGTCACACACAAACACCTGAGACTTGCAAACACAACAGAGACCCAGCCAACCACCCGCCAACCACTGCTTCTTGACCTTATAAGGGAGGAACCAAGAAGGGAAGCGTGAGAGTCCTCAGATTAAATCACTCCGAAAAGGGAATGGAAATGTGAAAGTCTGGGGTCAGGAGACATATCTGAATCAATATAAGGTAATGATGTATGCCAGAGGGCCGTCCCGGGGTGGATGATGATGGTGGTGATGGTCAAAGAGTAGGGGAAGTAGGTGGAGGAAGAAAAGAACGTGGCGGGAGATGAAGAGGGCAACCTTGCGGGGGGAGGGAGGGGTTAAGTAAGTACTCTTTGTTTCCTCTGGCAGGTCAGGAGGCAAATGACAGCCCTTGAGGAAGGAAACTGCACAGACAACAAGTTTCGTGAATGTACATCCGAGCTGAACAAGATAATGGGCCGAGGAAGCCTTTAGTGGAGGAATGAGGAATAGATGGGGAAGGGAGGCGGTGTGAAAGGAGTAGGAGTGTGGGGGGAAAGAGGAGGAGGAGGAGGAGGGGGAGGAGGCGAACGAGGTAAGAGTATGTAGAGTGAGCATGGACGAAAGCTGAGGAAAGGAGGAAAGGAGGATGCTGGCCAGGAAAAAAAAGTGGAGGGACATGAAAAAGATTGAGAAAGGGACGGTGTGTGTGTGTGTGTGTGTGTGTGTGTGTGTGTTTGTGTGTGTGTGTGTGTGCCTCCCCAAAACGTGATCTCGCAATAACATAACGATCTAATTTGTCGATGTCTCGAGGGTGAACAACGGCTGATCTGTTTCTCTCCCTTTCATTCAGTTGCGTCGTGTCGGGCTGAGGGTCTTGTTGGGTGCCCGCTACTCCCTTCCCTCCCTCCACGCGCGCCGCCTCTTCCCGTGGTGCTGAGTGGCCTTCTCCGGGCGTGCGCAGACCATGGAACAAGACTTTAGTGACCCGAGACCAGAGGAACGCAGCGAGCCGCCTCATGTTTGCCTGATGTTTTCGTGAGCTGCCGGCCCTGGCTCGCCCTCTGCTACGCCCGCCCGCACACTGGCTTCTCTTAATTGCCTCTTTTCAGCTTCATTCCCATCTATCTTCACCGATCCCGTCCCTTATTAAATATTTTCAACCACTTTTTTTTCATTCCCTTTTTTTCTTCAATGAGCTCTTACATTCTTTTTTTTCAGCTTCTTCGACTTTTTTCCACTTAACTGGTTCTTTCTAGCTTCATTCCCGTCTATTTTTACTCCTCCCGTCCCTTACTAACTATTTTCAACCACTTTTTTTTCCTTCACTTTTTTCTTCAATGAGTTCATGCATTCTTTTTTTTTCAGCTTCTTTGACATCTAATTATCTAACTACTTCCTCAAAATTGGGTTTTACAAGCTTAATTCCCATCTATTCTTACTTCTCCTGTACCTTACTAACTATTTGCAACCGATCTTTTTCCTTTATTTTTTTTCTGTGAACGCTTACTTCCAATTTTTTTTAGTTTCCTTGTCTTCTTTCCTCATTCCCTTCACCCCCTCCCCCTCATTTATCACTCCCTTTATTTCCTCTCTTCTGTTGAGCTCTTTTCTTCAATTCCTCCTTCCTACTTTGTTACTTATCCATCTTTCTTACCTGTTTTCCTCATTGTTTTCTTTAATATAACTGCCTTTATCTTCTATCCCCTACATAACTTGCTACACTCTCTCTCTCTCTCTCTCTCTCTCTCTCTCTCTCTCTCTCTCCGTCCCTCAACATCATGCCAACATCCTGCAGTTCTCTTCCCCATCACACTCCGCCCTCTACTTCACCGCTTTCAGGTTCCTCTTAGGTGAACACTCAAGTTGTTTAAGTTATTTGCGCACTACAAAACGCAGCTGGTTATTAGGTGTCAACGAAGAGGAATTTCTCAGCGATAATCATGCCAACCTTCCCGCCTCACGTCCCTCCATTAACATTGTTAGGCTCTGCGTGCGAGTCCGCTGAGCCGCAAGGGGGAAGCATTAAAAGACACGAAAATCAACACTTACTAAGGGAACAGAATCCGCCTTGGAGCATTATTTGGGCACTATCGTTCCTGTGTTGCCTTGTTGTTGTTGTTTTTTTCATCCCATCATGGGTAAGAACAGCATGTAGCGAGGGTTCGAAAATCAACACTTACTAAGGGAACAGAATCCGCCTTGGAGCATCCTTTGGGCACTATCGTTCTTGCTCTGCCTTGTTGTTGTTGTTTTTTTCATCCCATCATGTGTAAGAACAGCATGTAGCGAGGGTTCGAAAATCAACACTTACTAAGGAAACAAAATCCACCTTGGAGCATCCTTTGGGCTTTATCGTTCTTGTGCTACCTTGGTTTTTTTTTCATCCTATCTTGTGTAAGAATAGCATGAAGCGAGGGTTATCTAAGACAAAGCAGGAAGACTAAGGAAAAAAAATACCCTGCCTCCTCCGCTACAAGAATAATAAAAAATAAAAAAATCCAAAATACACATCATTTGGTGATAAAGAGGCTTCCATTCAAGGATTCAAGTTATTCCTCAATGTGGGTCTCCTTTACCAAAAACAATGAGGAAAACGGGAAAGAAAGGGAAGTAATCGAAAGTGGAAGGGAGCATGGGAAGAAAAAAACATAACAGAAGAGAGGAAGTGGATGTTGGAAGTGAGAAATTGTTGGATAGAGGGAATGAAGAAAGACGACAAGGAAGCTGAAAAAAATAAATAGAAAAGCTCCTCGTCCGTCTCCTACACCGCAATAAAAAAGAGAAAGGCTATGTTGTTTGTTATTAGCGTCCCCCGCACTACAGTCGAGGTAGGTGTGTGAAGGGCACTGCGTCTGGTGGGTGTTGTGTCAAGGACGGTGGTGATGAGCGGTGGTGAGACGGTGATGATTACGATGGTGGTGTTGAATGGTGGTAATGTTTGTTATGGCGGCGGTGATCTTCTCAATACTTAAAAAAAAACATAACACAAATTCATACCAAACATCATGATCATTATATTTTTTTCCATTTCAGTTATTATACTTTACATAGCGCTGCCTCTAATGAGTCTATAAATAAGAACAATTACACGCACTTTTACCACAATAACGTCGACGAATTCTGCATTTCTACACAATATTCGCGTTAAGTGACACCGATTACAGGCATCAGTGAGCAGAGAACTCCTCAGTCGATGATATTTCCTTTTTTTCTTTCTTACTTTCCATGGAGATTGCTCGAGGGGGGGGGGGGAGGGTGACGGAGTTTCTAAATAACTTGAATGTCGACGTGGATGCTATTCATGGGCTGAGGTGTATTTTAGATAGGGCGTGTTAAAGCGAGGGCCTATAAAGATTGCTGATGATTTACACACAACACCTCTACGTATTTGCCTGCCTGCCTGCTTATCTTTAGTCTCTCTCTCTCTCTCTCTCTCTCTCTCTCTCTCTCTCTCTCTCTCTCTCTCTCTCTCTGTGTGTGTGTGTGTGTGTGTGTGTGTGTGTGTGTGTGTGTGTGTGTGTGTGTGTGTGTGTGTGTGTGTGTGTGTGTGTGCGCGCGCGCGCGTCTGACTAAAAACATGCTTCATTTTCCTCATATGCCTCGGGATGTCACGACGAATATCTTCAATGTTCAAAGAAAAGTTAAGATTTCATAAGCGTGTGTTTCCTTTTCTTGGTACAGAAGTCTTATAAAACCAACACTAGGACACTAGGCTCATGAAATGTTCCACGAAGGTAGTAACTATCTGTACGAGAGCCTATTAAAATCGGTACACAAAGGTAACGTTGGCAGCATACACTATAGCTCCGAGTGGCGGCGGTGTTCATCTCCGTCCCGTTGGCCCTTTGAGCCTGTGGTGGGAGAGAACCCTTAACCCAACACCAGGTCAGTGTAAAATCCGGGTTACAACAGTTCATCATCCCCAGGTTTCCACAGGTATCCATCTATCGACCATCCTGAAAGGAAGGATGAACAGCTGGGTGGGATGTACGCCGACCGCCCAGGCCGGGACTCGAACCAAGGCCCGCAATTTCGTAGTTAGGGACGCTAACCACTGCACAGCGAAGGAGGTGCACATTGGTTGGAGAAATATTTATTAAAGAGAGAGATAAATACATAGATAGATGGATAGATAACCAGAGAGAGAGGTGAGGGGGGGGGGGGGGTGATGATAAATGCCACGCACTCCCATTCAATTCATTACTCATCGCCGCCAAACATGGGGCCGCGATGATCTGGGAAAGGGAAGGGGACGGGGCGATGGGAGGGGATAGCTGGGGACAGTGGGTGCATCAGAAAGCAGGCATGAGGGAGAGGGAAGAGCTCAGGGGTAAAGCAAAGGAATGTTGTGACGCAGAAAGAGGTGGGAAGAGACATAGTAATGGAGTGTAGTGCAAGAGAATAGAGCACCAAAGTAAACAGACAAGTGGAGGTGGTGAACATGAGGCACATGGATGAGTATTGATAGAAGAAAATCAAATAGTGGAGGGGAAAGAGATGGAAGTACCTATAAGGACAGAGCTATACTAATAATGAGAAAGTAAATGGAATAGAAGAGAGGAAAAGTGTCGGAGAGAGAGAGAGAGAGAGAGAGAGAGAGAGAGAGAGAGAGAGAGAGAGAGAGAGAGAGAGAGAGAGAGAGAGAGAGAGAGAGAGAGAGAGAGAGAGAGAGAGAATGACACGCATTTCAGTCCTCCCACACCTCATTTCCTGTGGGCGGGATGGCTTGGGCGGGGCGGGCGGCCACGCGGGCGGGAAAACGGCCACGGTAGGGTGTGCAGGGTGGCGGCGGGGACAGTGGCGTCTGGCGGGATGCGGCGGAGTGGTGGGCTCAGTGATGCATAACGAAGGCCAGACACTACTTCCACGGGGATTATATTAGGCACTACCCCGGGCAATGGTATATTCTCTCTCTCTCTCTCTCTCTCTCTCTCTCTCTCTCTCTCTCTCTCTCTCTCTCTCTCTCTCTCTCTCTCTCTCTCACACACACACACACACACACACACACACACACACACACACACACACAGCTCCGGTAGCTCAGTGATTAAAGCTCTGCGCTGCCAGACTTCGCGGCTTGGCAAGAGGAGCTTCGAGCCCCGCTCAAGCCGGGATTTTTCCGCTGACAAGGAGCGGTTCCGTAGCTAATAATAATAACCAAACGGAGACTTCTCCACCCAACCAGGAAAACACGAGAAAAATATTTGTAATGTGTGAGAACTCCCTTAACAAGACAGTACAAGCCAATACGCGAAGAACCTACAGCAATGCCCCTCAAGAGCGCCAGGTGGCTTGGGCCTGGATTTTGAGGAAAGAAAAAAGCAAAACAAAAGAAAAAACTCATTATCAGTCAGAATAATATAGCGTCACCTACTCAGAAAATATCATATCTTTGATTACAAATATCTAGTAATCAAGAGAGACAAAAAAATTATTTAAACACAGCCACACAAAATCATTTGACAATTTTTTTCTTTTGCACAACCACTTACAAGGCAATCATGAGGAAAATCTTCATCTGAATCCCAATAAAAGAAGCCACCACCGAATTCTATATAGAAGCATTCATATTTGATCACTTGACAAAGCTCCCTCTCACGCTACCAGTCATAAGGCAATCACGAGGAAAATCTTCAACCAGACCGCCAACGCCGCCACCGTCCTCATTACCTGCCTTCAGATCGAGCCCGAACGGAAGGCAATGACGCAGGTAATACACTGTCTGGCGCGTGAGGAACTCTTGACGCCTCCTCCGACATAGCCCTGAACCAGCGACCCGCTAAGGAGGATTCCAGAGTACGTGGACGAGGTTCAGAAGGAAGAAAAGGACTAGGCAAACCGCGTTGAAAGGAGGAGGAGGAGGAGGAGGAGGAGGAGGAGGAGGAGGAGGAAAGAAAGTAGATCATCTCATAAGAACATAAGAACAAAAGGAGTCTGCAAGAGGCCGGTGAGTTTATACAAGACAGCTCCTGTAAACGTAAACCTACGTATCCTTAATGTCCATGATTATTTTAACATTCCTTTAAGAAATCTTTCGTATGGCACTCGCCACATAAATCTCAAGATTGTTCTACTCACTATCCACGCATTAGTAAACTAATTCTTGCCTATGACTTTGCTGAATCTAAGTTTATCCAACCTAAAGCCATTGTCACGTATCTTATCCGGCTCACCCTTGAACCATAATAAATAATAAATAAAAATATAATAAAAATTATTCTTATTAAAGTCCTTCATCGATTTCGAACGAGAAATACACGACTAATCACAAATAATGAGATCGTACTAATGCTAAGTATAGATGATTACTTCAAGGCTTCTATTGCTTACGCATCCATACGCGTTCAATTTGCGCGATTCTTAGCCAGAAGTAATTATTCCATGGACGGAGATCAGAGCTCACTCCTCCTCCTCCTCCTCCTCCTCCTCCTCCTCGATCGAGAAATCGAAAAATCGAGATATAAATTGATAAATAGTAATGAAAAAGCGTAATTAGTGAAATCAAATAGATGGACTGGACCTGGACCTGAAGAAGCAGATGATACTAAAGAAAATTATTCAAAAGTGGGAAACAAAAATCGTGTAAAGAGAAAGAGGAAGGAGTAAAAATTAATCAAATGTGAAACTAAATGATAAAGAGAAGTAAACTGAGAATATTGTTAATGAGCAAA
>NW_026110773.1:110000-150000 GCF_024679095.1 Eriocheir sinensis
ACTAGTGGCCACCCACCCACGACCTCCTCCTCCTCTTTCATAACCATCCCCACTACCACCACAGGACCACAGCCCGCACACTACCTGCCAAAACGTCCTTACCCTTCTCTCTCTCTCTCTCTCTTCTCCTCCATTCTCTTATTTAAAATATCCTCGTCTCATTATCATAATCATCATCATCATATCCATCATCACCTTCACCATTATAACCATCACGTAAACGTCAGCACTCGTTTTTTGTTTGAGAGAGAGAGAGAGAGAGAGAGAGAGAGACGTTCATATATGAACAACCTTTTCCTTCCTCTCCACTTGACAACATTCATTCATCTTTCTATAAACTCATCACGCACATTAATCTCTCAAATATTGTGTTATAATGGTTCCACTGACATAACTTTTAAAATGTTTTTATTTTATCATTTCCTCTCCACTTGCAACCTTTTTATCATCAACGGAACTACGGTAGTTTCTAGCAATGCATATTTCTTATGAATTTTCTCTCCAATCCTTCCCCCTAAACAGCTCTCATTCCCTTCACTCCCTCCAATGCCCTCCTTTTCACGACTATTTTTATCAACTAAACTTTTTCCAAAAATAAAACACTCCCCAACTTTCTTCTACCATCCTCCTCATCCCGTCTCTCCCGTTGAATACTGTTGTGGATCCTCTCTATTCTGTTTACAGATACAGGTAGACTAGTAATCAAATATCAACATACGAAGTTCAACTCACCACTTAGTCCCTCAATAAAACAAAAGAAATAAACATATAACGAAACCTTCCCGGCCTTAACTTACACACACATGTAATTTACCTTGGCAAGAGACAAACAGAAAAGTAAACATAAACATAAGTTTCAGTCGCAAAAAAAATGAAGATTAAGGACAGCATCAGACGAGAATAAAACAAGATTTCCAGTAATGTCACTGTTCCGTCGCGACGCTGAGCTTAAGCACAGCACACCGAACATGATTGTTTTGTTTTATTGTTTGCTGATACTTTATACAGGGAACGTTTTGGTGTGTTGGTTGGTAAGCCCCACTTATGTGTCATCAACTCCACCCACCAGTACCGCCCTACAGTGTGCATCTCCTTCCCATGCCTCATCTCTTCTTGCCTTTCCTTTGATCTATAATGTACCCACCCAGTCCTGTCTCTCCTCTATGTTTTCACTCGAAACATTGATTTTTAGCCCCCCTCTCTCTCTCTCTCTCTCTCTCTCTCTCTCTCTCTCTCTCTCTCTCTCTCTGATCATTTCCTGGATCCGCACAGTCCTTTTCCCAGAATAACTCCTCCTCCTCCTCCTCCTCCTCCTCCTCCTGCTTCTCCTCCTCCTCCTCCTCCTCCTCCTCCTCCTCCTCCTCCACTCTTTGTTTTGCACGCTGGCACGAACAACGTTCAAACAATGTCCACAGAGGAAATTATAGCTGACTACCGACGAGTAATCCGCCGCTTCAAGGAAAAGTCAAGCCACATCATTGTCTCCGGGATTCTTCCGAGAATCAACGCCTTCACAGGCTTCCACAGAAAGGCGTCGAACATCAACAACAGATTGAAGCACCTCTGCCAGAACGAGGAAGTTTCGTTCGCAAGTCAGTGGGATCATTTCTATGATATCCCCGACCTTTTCCGTCCTGACGGTCTTCACCTCAATGCGATTGGCTCAGCACGGCTTGGTAGGTTGCTGAACGAGGAGGTACTTTTGTACTCAAAAAACTCCGAGCGCGGGAGGGGCACCAAAGTATCGTAAACAACCAACCAGTAGGGACCGCTCATTACACCAAGGCCCCAACAGTGAACACAAGCAGACACCAGACTACTGTGCCGCGAAGCGTTGAAGTCAAGAAGGACATTTCTGTCCTATACACCAACGCGGAGCTTAATACCCAAACAGGATGAGTTACTTGCCTATGTTGACGTAGAAAGTCCGGACGTGATTGCCATCACCGAAACGTGGGCCACCTCTGACCACCTAATGACCGAATTCTCAATTCCGGGATACGAGAGCTTCTACAAAACAGACTTCACAAGAAAGGAGGAGGTGTCATCTGTTACGTCAAGAACAAATACCCTGCCGTGGAAATAACCAAAGAAGACTCAGAGAAATATGACACTGTATATGTTGAACTGGAGACTAGCAAGCACAACAAAATAACGATTGGAACCGTTTACAGACCTCCAAAGCAACAAGCAGCGGACGACGAAGCGCTGTACGAGGAAATTCACACCATAACACAAAACAAACAGTCAGTCATTATCGGGGACTTTAACTGTTCCAACATTGACTGGACCACGATGATTGGAGATCAGGAGGTAACAGATTGCTCGAAATGTTAGAGGACAATTTTCTTACTCAGATTGTTACCCAACCGACGAGGAAAATAACTTATTAGACCTAGTACTCGTGAGTGATTCAGATCTCACACGTGAATGTCAAGTCGGCGAAAAACTGGATGGTTGCGACCATCACCTAATTCGCCTAAAAATCAGAACAGACCATGAACTCACCGAAAACACGTCCAAGATTCCAGACTACAAAAAAGCCAATTTTAACTTCGCTCGTGAGCTGCTAACCCAGACAACTTGGGAACCCATGAACCTCACTCCGGTGGACGGCGCGTGGAACGGCTTTAAGAACAAACTCCTGGAGGTAGAGAGAACGACTGTTCCCATGAAGACAAGGAGAACAAATAATGCCACAAGCACACCATGGATGACTACCCAAGTTCGACGGGCGATTAATTTGAAGAAGAAAATACAACTTGCTAAAGGAAAACAGCACTGACGAGGCACGCGAACAGTACCATCAAAGCCTCAGAGCTTGCAGAACACTCATTCGCCAGAGTAAACGTGACTATGAAAAGCAAATTGCACGCGAAGCCAAGTCCAACCCGAAAAAGTTCTTCACGTATATAAGAACCAAAAAGAAGACAAAAAGCAATATCGGTCAAAAGTTGAAAGTGACGTACTAACACAGGACAGTAGACAAATGGTCGAAATCCTAAACAGGAACTTCGCGTCTGTGTTCACGGTCGAGAATACCCAGTCCGTACCCGAGAGCCCTTCCCCACCGATGGGAATCACTCCCCTAGAAATTGGTACAATCGACGAACGGGATGTGAAAAAGTACCTAGACAAACTCGAGACAAACAAGTCTACCGGACCCGACGACTTGTCACCCAGGCTGCTCAAGGAACTCAAGCAGCAAATCCTCAAGCCACTCACCGCCATCTACAATCTGTCACTACAACAAAACAAAGTCCCGAAAGACTGGAAACAAGCGAACGTAACACCGATCTACAAAAGGGAGACAAAAGTGTGGCCCTAAACTACAGACCAATCAGCTTGACCTCAGTGGCGGAAAAATCCTCGAGAAGATCATCAGAGACAAACTCGTTAGGTTCCTTGAAGACAACAACATCATTTCCGATGCTCAGCACGGTTTCAGGAACAAGCGCTCATGCTTAACCAATTTATTGGACTTCTTCCAAGGTATCTATGAAAACTGGGATAATCATATCCCCAGTGATGTTATATATCTAGACTTTCAGAAAGCCTTTGACAAAGTGCCACATGAAAGACTCCTCAAGAAACTTAAGTCGGCGGGATTAGGCGACGATCTGACAGCGTGGATCAAAGACTGGCTCACTGAAAGAAAACAACGAGTTGTACTCAACGGACAGGCCTCCGAGTGGCTCCCGGTCACAAGTGGAGTGCCACAGGGGTCAGTGCTGGGACCCATACTTTTCATCATATATATCAACGACCTAGAACTAGGATTAAAATCCAATCTTTCAAAATTTGCCGACGACACAAAGGTGGGTGGGAAGGCCCTCACGACGGCAGACTGCGAAATTATCCAGAGACCTGGACCAGATCACTCGGTGGTCAGAAAAATGGCAGATGTCCTTCAACACTACCAAATGTAAAGTAATGCATATCGGATCCAGAAACAGCAACCACATATACCACATGGGTGGCGAACCACTACATGTTGTGCAAGAGGAAAGAGACCTCGGGGTCACCATCAGCAGTGACTTGAAACACACAAAACACTGCAAGTCCGCCTGTAAGAAAGCCAATACAATGCTTGGGTTCATATCGAGGAACTTCGAATACAAGACGCCGGGAGTTATGTTATCCTTGTATAATTCGCTGGTAAGGCCCCACCTGGAATACGCCGTGCAATTCTGGTCTCCTAATTACAGGAAAGACATTGAATTACTTGAGAGAGTACAGCGCCGCGCCACGAAGATGATACCATCACTGAGGACGAAACCCTATGAAGAACGACTCGAGCGACTCAACCTCTTCACGTTGGAAAAGAGACGACTGCGGGGAGACATGATACAAGTCTTTAAGTACCTGAACAAGCTCAGCAACGTTGATCACTCCAAACTCTTCACGCTACAAACTAACCTGAGAACAAGAAACAACGGAAAAACAATTCAAGCAAAGCGATGCAATACCGACATCGGCAGGAGTTATTTCTCGAATAGAGTTGTTCGCCACTGGAACAGCCTTCCTGCAGAAGTGGTTAGCGCAGAGACCATCAACTCCTTCAAGAAACGCATTGATCGCCACTTTGCTGCAACAGGAGTGAACTGAACGTTCCCAAGAGTAGGTACACAAGTGCTTTAATCCTTCCCTGCAAGCCACTCCTGTGGCAAACGGATTGATTAAATCACTGAACGCAGGCAGCCTAGTAATGAGCCAACAGGCTTTCTGCTGCCTGCTAGTCCATGTTTCCATGTTTCCATGTTTCCATGTTTCCATGTTTCCATGTTTCCTCCTCCTCCTCCTCTTCTTCCTTAACCACCTCCTGCTCTTCCCCAAGCACCTCCTCCTCCTCCTCC
Organism: Eriocheir sinensis; assembly: GCF_024679095.1. Classification (NCBI taxonomy): domain Eukaryota; kingdom Metazoa; phylum Arthropoda; class Malacostraca; order Decapoda; family Varunidae; genus Eriocheir; species Eriocheir sinensis. The sequence goes on from NW_026110773.1 coordinate 114,857, forward strand.
TCCTCCTCCTCCTCCTCCTCCTCCTCCTCCACCTCCACCTCCACCACCACCTCCTCCTCTTCCTCGGTATGAAGTTAAAGGGAAACCGATGTAACACATTGGTGCGCAGAAGTTTTTTCAATAATAGAGTCGTCGATCACTGGAATAGACTCCCACCGTCAGTAGTTAGCGCACAGAGTATCAATAGATTCAAGTCTTCATTGGATAAGTACTTTAGGGATATAAGATTATACTGACCCTTTTTCGCATGTTTTCAGACAGATTGCAGCAGGACCTCAATCTAAATCCATATTATTCTCCCCCACAACCTAGATTGCAAGTAGCGTAAGTTAACAATAGAGTAAAGCAACAGTTAATGTCCGCATGACAGGTGGAGTGAGGTGTGGGTGCAGTAAGGTGACAGGGTACTGGTGCGTGCATAGTACCGCCGGTAAAACGAGGATCAAGCCTCCACCTGTGCCCCTGAAACTACACCTTACTCATCGTGAGTGTTAGGGGGGATTCTGGGGCTGCCCTGTGTAGGCCACTCGGCCTCTTCTAGTCTCCCTGTGTTTCTATGTTCTTATGTTCTTATGTAATGAAGTCTTTTTCCCCCACAGCTTAGGTTACCAGTTGTGTAAGTTAAGGGTAGTAATTTCCTCTTATTTCTCTCTTTACTGTAAAATTTCCATGTCCCTTTCTGCCTTAAAGGTACATGGTGTTCTCTTCTAACTATTTCCTGCCGGCACGCTGCCGGAGGGAGAGGTGGGTGGGGGGAGCCTTCATCTATTCTGTCCTGTCCTACCACACGTAGATTACTAGTAGTAGCGGTAGTAAACAGACACCCTCGCCATAGACCGATAGGTCTTCTGGTGTCTGTTCTTCCTATGTATTTTTATGTATTCCTCCTCCACCTCCACCACCACCTCCTCCTCCTCCTCCTCCTCCTCTCCCCCATTTCTCCAGGCGCCGCTTCGGGGTCCACGGGCGGTAGTCCGGACGTGGTTACTTGGTTACAGGTTTAGTCCTTCAGGAGACCTTAATAAATGGTGGTGACGCGCAGATATGTTACCTAAGGCGCGCGGACACACACACACACACACACACACACACACACACACACACACACACACACACACGTTGGTTAAGCTCTTCATGCTACAAGGTGCAGCCTTCTGTAACACTGAATAATTCCCTTTTCCTTTTTCTTTTTTCTTTCCGGATATGATTTTTCTTCCTCTTCTTTCATTACACGAACGCGTTAGATTTGTAATAACAGTACGGAAAAAGGACACTTAGCAAAGAAGAAAATATGGATAAATAAGAAATAAGGTCAGCCATGGGGAAGTAGAACCCATCGTGCAAGATTTTACGAAATAGTTGTGAGAATGACTTCAGGAATCTAAAGTTAATCACGTGAGTTAAAATCCACACTGGCATTTGTTTTTTTTATTCTTATTTCGATTATGTTGTTTTTTTGCCATCAACTAGTCTCTCTCAAACTTACCGATGAATATTTGAGAATTAACAATCTCCCTTTCTTTCTCAAATAACTCCGTTCTTTCATTCCTAAATGTCTATTTAAAACATTTCTGTACATCTCATTACTATTATCTTCGTCGTGTCCTCAGCAGACAACACGGGCCGAGTTGGTCACACACCTGTCACATATTGCTTAGTATCACACGCCCTTGCCGCCAAACGAGGAGGGCCGCCCACCCTGCAAGACTCCGTAAAGGGTCTTGGAGGCTTCCCAGGTCTCTTTATACATAGCGAACGCCATCGTAGAGCAGCGGCGGCCACCCTAACACCGCTATAAACAATGGAAAAGAGACAATTGTCGCACGAAACACGTCACAGAGAGATTAAGTCGGAAGGTATGACTTGTTCCACTCCCTTTGGTCTAGGCGCTGGCCGGCCCCTCCCTTCCTCCTGGCGTGTCAGGGGAGGCAGCGAGGCGGCGGCCCTCGCTAAGCACGACCGAACCATGTTAACGAGGACGACTAATGAGACTGAGCGGACACTGCGCACATAAACCTTCGGCCAACTTGATTTCTCAGTCCCGACCCTCCTCTTAAAGTAAACGCAATGGACGGATTCTAAAGAATATTGGTCAATTTAAGTTTGCTAGCCCGATAGCAAGCCTGCGCTCACACACACACACACACACACACACACACACACACACACCATTCAATCAGAAATTCAAAATGTTATAGCTTAGAGATATTATGCAATGGGCCTTGGAGTCGCTATCCCGGGAAGGGATCGGAAATATCACCAGGCTGAACCCTTTTTGTGGTGACGACGCAAAAAGGGTGCTTTGAGAGCTCCTTCAGAATTATAATTATCAACGCTTGCACCATTCGCGACCTTCCTCTTCATTTCTATTTTGTGGAACTCCATCTCTCCTCTGAACATCACTTCTGCCGAACCGCGTCACAGGTTTCTGAATCTACTGACAAAATTCTTTTATTTTTTTTTACAGTAGAAGACACAGCTCAAGTAAAAAAAAAAAAAAAAAAAAAAAAAAGAACCCGCTCACCATTACTCCTAAAAAGCTAACAAATGAGCAGCCAAAAGATATAAATTCCGCATTATGTCCTCTCCTACTTTTCTATCCAAAAATATAATTTCAAAACTCAGGCCAACGCCCATATTCCTCGATTTTTTTCCAAGGCAAGGCTTGCCAAGCCTAGACGTTACGAAATGCTTGCTATTATTTGTAAATTATCCATAGGGAAATTAGTTTTTTTTTACAGGGAAAAAACAATTGAGAAAAAAAGCCCGCTAATCATTGCCCTTATAAAAATGAGTTTAGAAGAGATGAAGGTGTCTCGATACTCTCCTCTTGAGAGAGCTCAGGTCGTAGGCAAGAGGTATCCTTTGATGCCTCAGAAACTCTATATCACCACATGACACTTCTAGACAAGCTTCCAGACATCTATCCCTCATCATGCAGTAACACGCAGCCGTCTTTTACTTCTGCATCAGGCATCTGTGTCCTGTCCTTAAGCCAAAATCTCAATTGGAAATTATTTCTTATCTACTGCCAAATCAACTTCCTAGAGGTTAGACGAAATCAAATTTTGCCCCTCCGAGATCCTAAATAAATACAAGGGCCTTTTCTGTCCATATATGGAGTATGTATTCTTCGAGTGAGGAGAGATTCCATCCACGCTCTTTTTGTGAGAGATTAAAAGTCAACGACTTTAGCCCCACCATCTCCCTTCCACTTACTGACTTTCTTCTACTTTTTTAATTCACTCCCACAGCCTCCCTATATATGGCGCTCTCCTCAGACTTAACCCTATGTTGTCCAATCCCGTAATGTAAGGGCGAAAAAAAAACTTCATTTCTTATCTCTTTTCTTTAGTAGATTTGGGAACAGCCATACTTCGTCTGTATTTCTCTTTCTTACTATCTGAACGCTTTCAAAAGGGGATTATCGACACCTCTTCAAGCGAATCTGGTCCTCCTTCTTTTACCATTCTCTTGTCCTTTGTTAGTGATAGTAGCACTATAGCGGGCTTTATGTCTGCGTATATTTTGCCCTTGAGCTGCCTCCCTTACTTTAAAAAAAATGCCTCCCGGAAATACGATAAGCCGCACCATCGTGGTTAGTCACGGGAAGACCAGGTCGCAGCTTCCTCGAGGCTCAGGTGTAAATAGCAATCTTCCTGTCGCGCGCCCAGGTAATTGGTTTCCCTAAGGAGCAGGTGGAGATGGAGGTGACGCTGGAAGAGAAGTTGGAGGATGAGTAGGAGCCGCTGGAGGAAAAGTCTAATATGAAGCAGAAAAATATGAGCATGCTGGCATTTACTACGAGGCTGAGGACGGAGGGCAGAAGAACAACAAAACAGAACAAGGACGACAAAAAACGACGAAATTGGAGGAGGAAATAGTAACATGAAATATAATGAAAGGAGACCAACGACACATACGCAGGACACACGAACAGATGAGGAAACATAAAAAGCAAGAGATGTACAAGAACAAAATCTACAAGTCAGGTATATCAGAAAATGTGCTTCATCACAGCGAACTCCCAACGTGATGCAGAATTACACTCATTGTAACAAAACAAAAGTTAAGAAATGTGAGACTATTGTTACAGTGTTCATATGTTTACCTCTTCACACTAGGAAGACTAAAAGAAGGAAGGAGATACAGAAGAATTCCAGCTTGTCTTGCTAATGAGGAACAAGAGGATTGAGTAGTGAGGTGCTTCATACAAGACCCTACTTATTTACATGTCTGCATGCTTACTTGACACCGCTTAGGAGGAAAATTATCTTCCAAATACTTAAGGTCTTAATAAATTTTCCCTTAAATAGTAACTCGAAAAAAAATCCAGTTGTTCAATAATCTCCAGGGAGAGAGATAGACGATTCCAAATGGAGGTCTATGAGAAAGTTTTGAAAAACTATATATAAGGAAGAAAAGGCTAGTCCAGCATTACATAATTATACAAAACTGCACTACCATAGATATGAATGAAAACAGAGCAATATCAAACAAATGTCGCTAGCTTATGCCTGATATCAAAACAATCGAATTGAAGGACGATATTTATTAATCTTGCATATTAAAGTAACAAAAAGTACATCTTGTCCACATCTATGAGGAGTAGAAGTGAGTGATATTTGCGCTTGGTAAAACAGTAAAGAAAACCTTTCTGACAGTGAAATCGATAAAAAGCATATAATAATATCAGATGAAAATTTTTACTGGAACTCTAAATTATGGTTAGTTTAGTCCGACGAATTATTTCTGTTAACTAAAAGATAAATCAAAACAGAAACTAAAAAAATAAACAAATGTGTCTGATATAATTTATGCTCGTCCACATGAAAAGAGCATGTGAGAAGAATTGAGAAGAACAAGCCTTTTTTTTACCGTATATAAAAAGCGGAAATAAATTTTGTGCTTAACGAAATGCAAGACTGAAAGTAAAAATAACCTCCGTGAAGACAACAAGCAGAAAAAAGACGCGCTGCAAATGACGGTGACTGTCTAAAACCATGAACAAATTACTGCAACACACACACACACACACACACACACACCTCTCTCTCTCTCTCTCTCTCTCTCTCTCTCTCTCCCCCCCCTCCCCATAGCCGTAAAGTAAACAAAGCTTGCCCAGGAGTCAGGTCCACATGAACAGCTTTCTTTGTCAGGGAACGAGGCATACAACCCCTTCGGCATCCCCTTTCCATTCACGGAGCCGCCCATTCATCTCCACTTGCTTATTACCCATTCATACGTGTGCGGGGTTAAGTCCCCCCTCCCCCCTCCCTCCTCCAGACCGTCAGCTCCTTCTCTTCCTCTTCCTCTCTCTCCCGTCTACCGCCAGCCAATTCATCCATCATCAGTTTCACCTCACATCTCTGCATCTTTCATGAATTCTTTTTTTTCAAATATCAATTTTTTATATTTATGTATGAATGTATGTATGTATGCATGTATGTATATATGTATATATGCATGTATGTATGTATGTATGTATGTATGTATGTATGTATGTACGTACGTACGTATGTATGTATGTATGTATGTATGTATGTATGGGTGTAAGTATGTATGTGTGAATGTATGTATGTATGTATGTATGTATGTATGTATTGTATATGTATGTATGTATGTATGTATATGTATGTATGTATGTATGTATATGTATATATGCAAGTATGTGTGCATATATGTATGTATATATGCAAACACACACACACACACACACACCACACACCACACACACACACACACACACACGCGCGTCACCTGGCGTCATTCATCCCCTAAGGTCTCTCAGCCCGACAGGTGAATGGCTCTACCCCTTCTCTCTCTCCCCCTTTCCCTCCTTTCCTCTCTACCTCCCTCTCTCCCCATCCTTCCGCCCTCCCTCCCTTCCTCCAGTGCTCCCTTCCCTGCCTCCCTCTCTCCTTTCTTCACAGCCTCCTTCCACCCCTCCCTCCTCCTCCCTCCATCTCACCTTCCCTCCTTTTCTCATTACCTCCCTATTACCCTTCCTCTTCCTTTTGTCCCAATCTCTCCCCTTTCCTCTTACCTTCCTTACCTCCTTCCATCTTTTCTTACCCCCTTCCCTCATTCCTTACCTCCTTCCCTTCTTTCTTCCTCCCCTTCTTACTCCTCACCATTCTCTTTCCCTTCCTCATTGCCTCCCCCCCATCTTTCCTCCCGTCTTCCAACCCTCCGTCGCTCCGTCCTTCCCTTATTCCCATATTCCCTTCCTTCATCCATTCTCTTCTCCCTCCCTCTCTCCCTCACGCCGCTCGTGCCTCTGGGGGAGCGGAGAGAAAATCAGCAGGAAGAGGAGGAGGAGCAGAGGTAGTGATGAAAGGTGCCTGCCCTTTCCCCTCACTCCTCTCGTCTCGCCCTCCCTCCCTCCTTTCAGTCCTCCTCCCACCTCCCTCTCCACGTACTCCCTCGGGTGGCTGCTGTTGTGCTCGAGTATATTATAGGGAGCAGACGGCTTCCAGTGGATAATGAGCAGAAATTACTCGTGGGCCGTCCAGCCATCCTGTAACAAGGCCGATGTGACTAATTACTGTGTGGGTGAGGAGGAAGCGAAGGTGAAGGGGGCGGTGAAGAGAGAGAGAGAGAATAGAAGGACGAAAAAGAGCAAAGATTGTGAGGGTATTGCGGTGATAGTTTGCGTGGCTGAGCAACAGATGGAGACTGGAGATTGCTTTATATGGGGAAGATAAAAGGGAAGTAAAACCAGAGTGTGTGTTTGTGTTTGTGTGTGTTTGTGGAACACAGAGAAAGAACAGATAGCAGGAGGCTTAGGAGTATTAACGGACTAAAAATCATAAGAAACTAGAAGAGAAGTAAGATAAAAAAAAAAGATGAATTAAAGGTTATAATTAATTGTTCAAAGAATTATTAGGAAAAATGGAGGAGGAGCAGCAGAAGCAAGGAGAAAATGGAGAAAGGGGGAAGTTTGAGAAGGATGACAAAACACCACAGCATTAGCGATAATGACGCCCAGTTTAGGTGAGCAGGTGTAGGTCACCTGAGGCTCACCTGGCATGGAGCGTTCAGCAGGAAGCGTTGAAATAAAATGATGACAACTTAAACAGAAGGGAAGCTAATAAGACAATATACAATAATAAAAATTCATGATAAATAAAAAAGGGGTATGGAAAATATAATTAAGGATGTATCAATGAAAGAGACTGAAGATCAATTAAATTAATGATACATGTAAGTAAGATTGAAGAAAAAATGAAGAAAACAACAAATAAAGAAGTTGGCTTTTATTGAATGGAAAATCAACAGGTGAGAGAGAGAGAGAGAGAGAGCGAGAGAGAGTGAGAGAGAGACAAGCGCTCTCTCTCTCTCTCTCTCTCTCTCTCTCTCTCTCTCTCTCTCTCTCTCTCTCTTACACACACACACACACACACACACACACACACACACACTCACACACTTATGTATGTACTATTGTATCAAATCGTTTGGGGTTGATGCAACTCTCCATCAAAGAGAAAGAGAACAATATTAAACAATACAATATCACAACGACGGCAGGAATGAGCATAATGGCAACCTGACCGAAGAGCGTGCCCCATTCAAAATTAGCGATGATATCTGGATAGGCAGATGATTTCCTTATTTAGCATTGTCCGTCCTTCTAAAGGTTCGGTAGTACTAACTCTGATAGCCCCGGGCTGTTTAGTTTCGCAGGGTCCTGCTCAATCACCCATGGCAAGTAATTACATTGAAGGAACCAGCTAGCCAGTTGTGGGCACAGGACGCCTTTGAAATGAAAACAAACAGCTCCAGTGGACAGTGAAAGCGAGTAGTTGGATATGACCCGTTCTTTCTTCACGAGAGTTGTTTTCGTCTCAGATCATGGTGTTGGCTAATCCTTTTTTTTGTACTTTTCTGTTTGTTAAATGCTGAGCCCTGAAAATTTTCACTCTCCTGGTTCTTGTCGCTGATGTTGCCACACAAGGATTTGTTAACCTTAAAACTCCAGAAGCAAGTGATTTTGCGGGTATGATTTTAACATATATTTTCTTCTTCCCTTATTAGAATAGAATTTTCGTTTCTTAACTGGTTGTGAAGACTACAAACCCTCAGTGCTATCTGCGCCCTACTCATTTACAGCCCAGGGAAATCGATCCACTCCGTCCTTAGCTCGAGATGAATGGCTGGCAATTTTTGGCCAATAAGTTAGCTCTGCCAAAATTTGCCGTTTTTATTTTTGTGGCTATCTGGTCTTCTGGAATTTTTTTTTTCTTTATCTTTCAAGTGTCTCCGTTGGATTTTAATCTTGGAACATCGATGTATGTTCAACGCAGTGAGGGAAAGTAATCGTCGGTTCAAACACGAAAACTCGAAAATTTTGTGGAAAAATCAAACCTTAGATGTTTTGATCCATATTCAAACCATAAAAAATAACTACACTTTTGGTCTCTATAGATACATGGTGTATGAACTAAATAAGTTGAAAGTTATGAATAGTATTGATAACCTTTGTTGAGCCAATCATGAATTTTTTTTATTTTTATGCTTGCATGGGTCACATATACAAGCTTGCAAATTCTCCGATGCTTACAAATATATGAGGACAAAGACACAACGAACAAATAGCCTATCTTCCTTCTTCTCCCCGACTTTTTCCTCCTCATACACGGCAATGCATCATCTTGCGCAAATGCTTTCCTACTTTCCCTTCGTCATACTTAATGAGCCGCGCACGCCCCCCCTCCACCAGCACCACACTACGAAGAGCTACTTACACACACTACTTGCGCCTAATTGTAGTAACCTCTCCCTGCCGCCCATCCATCTCGCTGCTGGCGGGGGAGGGTAATGACCGGTAATTACTTTGTTAACAGCTTGTTTCTTTACTCACTCACGTGCCCTCTCCTCCTCCTCCTCCTCCCCCGCCTCCTCCGCTTCCTCCTACTCCGCCTCCGCCTCCGCCTCCTTCTTATTTTCCTCCTGATTCCCCCGTCGTACTATAATCCGTGATCCACACTGCGGCACACAATCAACATTAACAGTTCATACTTGTTCAAGCTAAGGTATATTCATCATCATCATCAGCAGTATCAGAGCTTCTTTAATCCCAAGTGAATGCTGCTTAACCGTCAGCGCCAATCAATAACCATTATCAATATTTTGCATCTTATCGCCTGCATTTTTATTAGACATTTTAATCACCACATATTACCACAACTACCACCATCACCATCATTAGCATCTTCATCAAGGCATTTAAAACCTGTATAATTAACAGAACGTTTTGCTACATTCATTAATTATTCATCATCATTTCCTACTCTCTTGTAACCTTTGACATCAAATTCGTCGCTCTCAGGTTTACCGTCAACTTCCAAACTCAGTCCGGTCACATCTTGAAGTACCATCCCAACTGTTAACAGCATGATATCTGCACACACACACACACACACACACACACACACACACACACACACGCACACACACACACAAACACGAAAAAAAAACCATTCGCACACACTTTTACCTCGTTTATTCACCCATTTTTTTCCTCTTTCCCAGAGTATATTTGACCTATACCTACTTTCTTCCCCACTTCACACACTTCACTTACGCCCCCTCACCTTTTCTTCTTACGTAACCTTTCACTCTTTTAAGTCATCCAATCTTTTTGCCATAACATCCTCTCCTTTCGCTCTCTTCCGGTAATTTTCCACTCTTTCAAAACGAGTAAGGGCTGCTATTTACCTTTTACCGCTCATTCAAAGCATTGCGGCATCCATTTGTAAATTTACAACGCAATGTTTCCTGCCTCCTCCTGACTTTCGCCTGCTGAATTTTCATTGCGACATGAAAGAGGAAAATTGTCTTAAACATACCTAGGGCGGGATAAATGGTGTGCAGCTACAGTACAGCGCTGTAGACACACTTACCTGTGGACAAAAAGAAAACAAAACATATAATTGAAGTTGGAAGGGAAAAGAAGAAGAAGAAGAAGAAGAAGAAAAAAAAAAAAAAAAAAAGAAGAAAAAAAAAAAAACTACAACACAAACACCAAAAAAACAACACTATCAACAACATTAACATCATGAAAAATCAATACTCGGAAACATACCTGGATGAAAGCAGACTGCCGTAAGAACACCAAGACATAAGACAAAAATAAAAAAAGCATAACAACAATTTTTGGAATCATACCCAAGTGGCAGATGACTAACGATGCAATTTGTTCATGGAGAAGTTGAGGAAAAAAAGAGAAAGAGGAGGGGGAGGATAAAGAGACAGAGGAGAAGAATGATGAACAGGAGGAGGAGGAGGAAAGGAGGAGGAAATGAAAAGGAGGAGGCTGGGGTGAACTTTGACTCTTTCGTCGTAAATCTAGAGCGTTGCTGCAGGGGACGGAGATCGAATAGGACAACATTAATGGTTCAATCTGGATAAACACAAGTATTTCTCATAAGGGACTGGAAGGGTCTGCGTCCTAAAATGGGATGGCTGGGGCGAAGAGAAACAGAGGAAGGGGTTGGTAGAGGAGCGTACATCGAAACCCGCTTAGTATTTCCGTTATAATTCGAAGTACCAAGAGAAAGTCCAGAAGGAGCTTAGCAAAAATGCTTTTTTACGGTTTATTTACTAAAAATTGTTTTCTAAATAATACAGTTCATATTTTACGAATGAATAATGTTTTTTTGGTACATAGATTTTGTTAAATAGATAAAAACAAACACACGCATACATAAATACATGATTAAGTACACAATACATAATACATACATACATATATACATACATACATCCAAACATACACATAAATACATTCATGCAAAGAGAAAGAAAGAAGACAGACAGATAGACAGCAGACACAGACAGACAGACACACACAAAGAGAGAGAGAGAGAGAGAGAGAGAGAGAGAGAGAGAGAGAATGCGCAGGTATGAAAAAAAACAAAACCAATTAACGACCTGAACGAAGCGAATGAATTTTTGTATTTATTTTTGAGGTAATTCTTCACAAAACCATAATTAGTATTCATTCCGTTGAGAGCAAGGCAGCGATTTCGACCATATTGCCCTTCCACGCTTTGATGTATGGGCATGGAGGAGGGACGGAGGGAGGGAGACTGGTGGGGAGGGTGGAGGAGCAAAAGCTGGTGGAAGGGAGAGGAAGAGATGGGAAGTAAGGTGTGTGTGTGTGTGTGTGTGTGTGTGTGTGTGTGTGTGTGTGTGTAGGCCCTGCGTGTGTGGCCAGAAGGAAGCACTCTGTTTTAGCAGTGATTATAAGACTCAATGGCTGCAGGCTGGCGTATGTGCAGGGGGAGGGGGCGGGGGGTTACAGGGGTGGAGGGGTGAGTTTTTGTGTTGGGTGGTAAGTGGAAGTCATGAGGGTAGTGAAGGCAGTGCAAAGGGCGGCAGAGGAGTGAAGTGTAGCGGGGGGAGGATGGTAGTTAACAGAGACGGGTGAGAAAGGAGAGTGATCAGTGAGGAGAGAATGGTGAGAGATGAAGGGAAAGGTAAGGGAGTGAAGTGGAGAGAAGTAGAGGGTGAAAGCGGGGGTGGGTGGCAGAATGAAAGGAGACGGGGGGAGAATCAACGGGAAGAGATGAGGTAGGGGAAGGGGCTGGGCATGATAAGGGAGTGGGTGAAGGAAGGGGAAGGGTTTTGAGATGGCAGATGGACAAACGACATGGTAGTGCCAACATGCAGGCTAGCACACCAGACTCGTGAAATCCAGCAATTATATGTATGAGAAAAATGAGAAAACTGGACCAAACATGAGAAAACAGCTTAATGATGAAGGTACATAAAAATCAACCGCCATGCCGGAATAGGGAATAGAGGATGTTCATAATATAAAGTAGGTAGATGGGAGGAGTTCAACGAAAAGTGAAAAAATATATGTAACTGTATTATGTATATAAAGGAAAAAAGTCGTATTCTTCACTGAGAAAAACAAAGACTAATTGAAAAAGTAAAGTCATAATATTATATCTACCAAAATTTATAAGGAAGACAAAAAAATTGCGCAAAAGTTTTCTTCATGGGATTAACTCTTCATTAAGTCAAAATTTACATTATTTTTATGGCTCTTTCTCATGAGCAACAACCCATAAAAACGACAACTTAACTAATATCAACTTATCAAAAAACGAGTTATCGCTAAGAGTTATTAAATATTGATCAGCGTGTTTACCATAATAGCTTACACATAAGACCGATCATGCACGAAAATTAAGTACTCCGAAAATACTAATACAATAAATAACTTCAGGATATTGGAAAAACCGATTAAGAAAGAATAATCGAGATGTATCGGAGGAGGGAGTTAAGGCTTATAATGATTAAACTATGCTACCATTCCCTCATTAGGCTGAACAAGGTAAGTGAAAGAGGAATCAAAAGAAGAGTGGTCATACGTGTAGCAGAAAGGAATAAACACACTCAACAATATTACTACAAATGAAATACTACGAATGGAAATGCGTAGTCTCTCTCTCTCTCTCTCTCTCTCTCTCTCTCTCTCTCTCTCTCTCTCTCTCTCTCTCTCTCTCTCTCTTAAAACACCATTAACACCAAAACAACTCTCGAAGTGAGTCGACAACTATTCCCTGAGCATGTTTATGTGAGTGTGAGTGTGAGTATGTGTGTGTGTGTGTGTGTGTGTGTGTGTGTGTGGTCTGTCTCACACACACACACACGCACACACCCACACACACACACACACACATACACACATGACTAGTCCAAGCAAATTTTTTCCTCCCCTGAACACAAGCAGTAGTTGAAAGGCTTGGAAAACACGCCTCGTATATTAGAAACATGATGGACGCAGCTCATATATTACGGAACCCTTCATCGTATTTTCTGGGGCTATACGTGTTGGCAGGAAAGGCCGGGCGGGGAGGAGAGGGAAGGGAGGTGGCTAGGAGAAAAGAGAAGGGAAGGGAAGAGATGGGAAGGGAAGGGAAGAGAAGGTAAGGGAAGGGAGGTGGCTGGGAGAAAAGAGAAGGAAAGGAAAGGGAAGAGATGGGAAGAGAAGGGAGGAGAAGGGAAGGGAAGGGAGGTTGTTGGGAGAAAAGAGAAGAAGGTAAGGGAAGGGAAGGGAAAGGAAGGGAAGGGAAGGAAAGAGATGGGAAGAGAAGGGAAGAGAAGGGAGGGGAAGGGAAGGGAGGGGAAGGGAAATGAAGGGGAGGGAGGGGAAGGGAAGAGAAGGGAAGGGAGGAGAAGGGAAGGGAAGGGAGGTGGCCAGGAGAAAAGAGAAAGGAAGGGAAGGGAAGGGAACGGAAGGGAAAGGAAGAAAACGGAAGGGAAGAGAAGGAAAGGGAGGGGAAGGGAAAGGAAGGGGAGGGAGGGGAAGGGAAGGGAAGGGAAGGGAAAGTGAAGAAAGGGAAGAGAAGGTAAGAAAAGGGAAAGGAAGACAAAGGAAGGGAAGAAGAGGATAGAGAAAGGAAGGAGAGAGAGGAATACAAGGGAAAAGAGGAGAAGAGAAGGTGAAGTAAGGGAGGAAAAGGAAAGGGAATAAATGGGAAGGGAAAGGCAGAGAAGGGAAATGAATGAAAAATATAGGAAGGGAAGAGAAAAGACAGGAAAGGAGGGGAAGGAAAAAACGATAGAGAACGGTAGAGAACGGTAGAGAACGGAAGAGAAGGAAAGGGAAAGTAAGGGAAGGGAAAGGAAGGGAAGGGAAGGGAAAGGAAGGGAAGGGAAGGGAAGGGGTAAAGTGAGGCGTATGAGCAAAAGGAAAAGAAATGATGAGGTAGGAGAGAGAGAGAGAGAGAGAGAGAGAGAGAGAGAGAGAGAGAGAGAGAGAGAGAGAGAGAGAGAGAGAGAGAGAGAGAGAGAGAGAGAGAGAGAGAGAGAGAGAGAGAGAGAGAGAGAGAGAGAGAGAGAGAGAGAGAGGTATTGTTGTTGCTGCTGTTTCTGTTATTGTTGTTGTTTTCTGGACGTAGTGTTGGTGGTCGTGAGGGTGGTGGTGGTGGTGGTGGTGACTTTAATAGTGTTGGTAAAGTTAGTGATCATAAAGCCATCATCCTTACGATCTGTGTATCAAGGTAATTTGGCAGGTGATCAGCAGCGCCTCACACCTGCACTGTTTAGGAGGCGGCCGTGACTTGATTTATGTGTGCCTCCCCGAATTTTCTTCACCCCCGCAGCCCTAAGGAAAACAGTCGCTTTAGTTATCACATTATTTACAGGCAAGCCAGGTGGAGTAAGGGGGTAAAAAATAGCACAAAACAAGAACTTCTTTCGGTTCTTCATTTTCGACTCAACCTTTAAATTAAAACAGAGATTATTGATGCTAGTTTTTACAGCAAAAGGGAAACAATAAAGGGAAAAGAAAAGAAAATCTTCCTCAACAACGTCAAATGCATGTTACTCATCTTGGCCCCATTTCTTCTTCCCCTTATTAAAATCCTTTTCAGTATATTTTTGGGGGGAATAAAACATAAAACTACCAATGAAATCATAATCCTATAGAGAAATTCAAGGACCTTTTTTAATTCATCAACTCAATTCTCCTGATAGAATAATCCTTTACACTTCAATCACTAGCGTTCATAAAGTCTAAATTAACCACATCAACCTTCCCAATTCGACATCAACTGATACTGTCATTTTTTACGCTCTCGTCCCTACTCCGATGCTTTCTAATGAGCCTCTTGCTGATATTCTCCACTATTTCTCTTTTTCATCTTAAGCTTAGTTTGTAACCTACTTCATCATTCACTAAATAAAAAAAAAATCACTATAACTTCTCTCTCTCTCTCTCTCTCTCTCTCTCTCTCTCTCTCCTTCCTCCATCACCATTACACTGCATCCCTCCCTCCCCGCCCGTCACCCTTTGCCTTGATAGACTGACCAACCCTCCCGCCGCCCCTCCCCCCCGCCGCCACCACCACCACCACCACCACTACTTGATCGTCCCCATACGTGTTTTATTCCCACTTGTTACGCGTCCCCATCTCGCCCCCGTCAGGAAAGGTCAGCGTAAACGACCCCTACGGCCTTCATACGACCTGATATCTCATTAATATTATGACAAACATCTCGTAAACATGTCCCGTCTCTTACGCCATAACCTACCACGACCAGGCTGCCTCTACGTTCCTCCTCCTCCTCCTCCTCCTCCTCCACACTCTCCCCCTTCCCTCCACCCTACCCATTCATATTCTCCGCTCCTCTTCTCCAGGTCAACTCATCTGATTTCTTTTTTCTTTTTTTTCTTCGTCCTTTTGCATTTTTTCTCATTGTCTTCTTTCTAGTCCTCCACACACTCGTCCTCCTTCACTATCCTTTCCGCCTGTATCTTTGTCTCCTTCCCACGTTTTCCAAAGCTATTTTACATCACATCGTATATAACAATTCTCCTCCACCTCCTCTTCCTCTTCGTGCTCCTCATCGTCATCATCGTTCTCGTCCTCGTTTTCGTCCTCGTCTTCGCCCTTCTCCCCTCCTCTATTCTTCCCTTCTTTTTCTATACTCCTTCTCACTCCCTAAACAACACCTTCCCCCCCTATCACCGCCTCCCACCCCTCCTCACCACCATCACCACCACCACCTCGACCAACACCGTCCCCACCACAAAACCCTCGCATGCTGGCCGCTAATCTATCACATCGTTATCTCAATTATTTTCATATCATGGGCCCCGGAGCCGTTTATTCCATGATACCCGGAGCCTTGATAAGGGTAACCCTCCACCGGCGCCATCCGTCACCCACGCCCGCCACACCTGAGGCACTAATGGGCCAGATCTACTCCACTTACCTGCCCAGTGTTGAGAGAGAGAGAGAGAGAGAGAGAGAGAGAGAGAGAGAGAGAGAGAGAGAGAGAGAGAGAGAGAGAGAGAGAGAGAGAGAGAGAGAGAGAGAGAGAGAGAGAGGGGGGGTCAGAGAAATAAGAGAAAATAGAGGAATAAAGCGGTAGAGAATGATACTTAATAATAATAATAATAATAATAATAATAATAATAATAATAACAATATATCAATAATGACAATGATGACAATGATGATAAAAAAATATACTTCCTCCACAACTCACTGCCTCATTAGTTTCTTTGATTTCATTCTTAAAAATCTGGAAACCAGAAAATCTTCCTCAGCCCTCGCCTTTATTGACTTTCGGAAAGCCTTTGAACTGGTTGACCACACCACTGTCATTACCAAGGCCATAAACATCGGCCTTCCCTCCCACCTGATATATTGGCTGGCCGATTTTCTGACGCACCGACACCAAGCTGTGCGTCATCAGGGATGCACCTCCACCCTCCAGCCCCTCTCTGCTGAGGTGGCACAAGGGACGCGTATGGGGCCTCTTTGTATCCTTATTCTGATTAACAATGCACTGATAGACACCCCTCACCGCTGGAAGTACGTGGATGATTCTACAGTGGGCATCTCCATCAACAACACAGCCCCTGACTACACGCCCCTACAGCACATTCTGAACCGACTACAGAGCTGGACGTAAGACAACCACGTCACCATCAACATCAACAAGACGGTGGTGATGCATTTCCACACCTCCACCACTGCCATCCCACCGCCGGCCCTGAAGGTTGGCCCAAACCAGCTGCAGGTGGTTGAATCCACCCAATTACTTGGAGTCACCCTGGACAGCAAGCTGAGATGGCGGCTTCCTACAAACTTTTCATGCTGAAGCGCATGAAAGCACTGGGAGCCCAACAAAGGACGCTTAAGGACCTGTACACCACCTTCATCCTCCCCAGATTCCTCTATGCCTCTTCTGCTTGGGCTTCCTCCATCAACAAAACCCAGCAACGCCAAATGGAGAGAGTGCAGAAGCGGGCTTGCAGACAGATTATGGTCAGCTCTTATACCAATTACGAGAACGCACTCACCCAGCTGAATCTGCCCACCCTTCAGGACCGATATCACATAGCTTAACCAAACTCGGCAAGTCTCTCCTCCACAATCCCAGCCATAGAGACCTACTCCCACCCGCCCTCCCTCCCCCTACACGACCCACAAAACACCACAATATTCTAGTCCCGGTCTGAGCTCGGACGGACCGGTACCGGCTTAGCGCAATAACGACACTTGCGAAGACCATTAACACCCCCATGATCACATGACCGCTCCACCCAAACACACACACACACACACACACACACACACACACACACACACACACACACACACCACCCTTCCCCACTTCCCCCATCACTCATCACATGAAACTCATTGTATTGTATTGTATTGTATTTTTTGTATTTTCAGCCTTATGACTGCCAACAAGTGAATAAACCATTTATTATTACTAATATTATTATTATTACACACACACACACACACACACACACACACACACACACACACACACGCACACACACACACGCCACCCGCTCCATGGTACAGGTGATACCACATCTCCTTGCCACCCAACAGCCTCTGCTGATGGGAGTGGTTACTATCCTC
This sequence comes from Eriocheir sinensis, assembly GCF_024679095.1. Lineage (NCBI taxonomy): Eukaryota > Metazoa > Arthropoda > Malacostraca > Decapoda > Varunidae > Eriocheir > Eriocheir sinensis. The sequence goes on from NW_026110773.1 coordinate 132,271, forward strand.
TCTTAAGCAAGCAGGATGGGGGGTATGGAGGGAAAGGTACGGCAGTACCCATAGCTCTATAGTGTTTCAAAGGTAAAGGCTGAATATCATGAGTTTGGGAAGTGATCAATCTGTGGGTGAATGACACACCCACACCCACACCATCACCTACGTACACACGCACGTACACACACACTCTGACGGATCACTATGAACAGCTGGAGGTAAATGCTAATGATGACGCAATCTTGATACCTCTTCCCTCTCCTCTTCCTCTTCTCCGCCTCCTTATTCTCCTCCACATAACCACCACCACCACCAGCACCGCCGCCACCACCACCACATCCTCCTCCTCCTCCTCCTCCTCCTCCTCCTTCTATTCTTTTTCCTCTTCCACCTCCCAGAAATCCTCTTTTTGTTCCACCTCTTCTTCTCCTCCTAATGAACTTGGACATTAGATTAATTTTCAGGATTTAGAAATTGGGATTATAAGTTACCCAGTCAGGCCCACATCACCATCTTCTTCTTCTTCTTCTTCTTCCTCCTCCTCCTCCTCCTCCTCCTCCTCCTCCTCCTCCTCCTCCTCCTCCCTCTCCTCCTCCTTGATTGCCCCGCCAGACATCGTGAAGATTTATATTATTCTCCCCGCTGATTCCACTTCATCAGACGCGCGAGGACCAACACGCAAAGCCGCAGCAGCCAAGTGTGACGAGGAGGAGGAGGAGGAGGAGGAGGAGGAGGAGTTTGTGGGAGAAGAGATGAAGAGAATTACAGGCCTGAGGTTGCATTTTCACCTACCAAAGCACTTCCTGGTTGATAATGGAGTGATGTGCAGGAAAGTCCCTTGAGGAGAAGAGTAAGGAGGCAGAGAGGGAGACGAAGAGAAGAGGAAGGGGAAACTTGAGAGGGAAAAGAAACAAGGGTAGATTAAGAGACGGTGGAGGATGTGAAATAAGTAGACGATTTGCAATTAACTTAAAATATTATGGTAAGAAACAAAAGATAAACTCAAAGGCTTATTAACAGCAGAAATAGGAGCCGATGGAAACTGAGGGGAAGACTGGAGGTAGAAGAGATCAAAAAGTTTATGGGAAAAGGGAAGGAAGAGTTAGTATTCTGCCACCATGGTGCTTAGCGGTGTAACAATGCAATGAGATGATTTAAAAATTTCTTGTGTCGACCATTAAGAAAAGAACAGCAGCAGCTACAGTTGTTTGTAGTTTGTTCTTCATCTGCTTGACATCTGTCTAAACGGAGCCTACAAATGTGTTAGTGAATTAGGAGGAATATTTTTTAAATTTTTCAGCAAAGCGTTCATAATTCACACTCTTAGTAATTTGGTGACTTTTGTACTAACTCCTCGATTTAGAATTTTTTTCATATACCTTTACTTTAATTTATTGCAATGAATATTTTTTTCGTTTATACCTTCTTTATCTTTTCATGTCTTTCTTTCTCTTTATCTATTCGTGGCGTCTGTGAGTTAAGTAATATTTCATTATTATCGTATCTTTTCTTCGTTTCAAGATTATGATAATTCTTAATGGCCACTCTAATTGTCTTCTCTCTCTCTCTCTCTCTCTCTCTCTCTCTCTCTCTCTCTCATTCCCACACACCATTATGCTCCATGGCTGAGTGAGTGGCAGCCTCCGTCTCAGGTGTCAGGCAGCAGGAACACAAAACACACACCCGCCTCGCCTCAGCCGGCCGTTTCGTTACATGGTCTGGGAATCCTTAACGACCCTTCTGTTCCGGGAAATGTTCTTTACTGCAAACACTGACGAAGCTTCTACTAGATGGGAATTAAACAGCAATTAGGGAATGTCGGTTTTACAAATGACTGGCAGTGGAAAGGTAGATAAATGTGTGATGGGATTCCTCTGAAGTAAAATATTTGGTTTATCTCTAAAAGGGAGAAATAAAGCATAAACCAAACAAAATACTCCCGTTGCCATCAATCTCAGGAATCAACTCAGTCATTAGGATTTCCAAAAATATAATCTTACAATAATCTGTACATGAAGAGGAAAGCAAAAATCAATACGTCTTCTCATTTCGAAGAGGTGAATAAGTTTTGATTCTTATAAAAAGCAGCGCACGGCAGTCTACGGCACCAATCACGGAACAAAAGCCTGCAAACAATGGACAATGAAGAAAAAAGTAGCAGCTTATAAACAGTTCTGCACTCCCCCGTGAAAACCAAAAAAAATCACTTTAAACGACAAGCACTTACGACAAGGGCCAGGCGCTCTGAGGACATCGTGCCTGGAAGCGTTGTGGCCACTTAACCTGTGCAAGAAACCTTACCAACAGACACCCTGGGAGCAGGGCCATCTGCTCTTTGTGACGGCCTGTTGATGCGTCTGTCTGTCTGTCTCTCTGCTTGACTGTTTCCTTCCCGTATTCTAGTTTTTCCTCGTATCTCATTCTCAACCACTTGGAGTACCAGCAAGTATTTCCTGTGAGTCTCTCTCTCTCTCTCTCTCTCTCTCTCTCTCAAACACACACTCATATTTCAACTAATTATTTATACTTCCCTCGTATCTTTATTTTTCTTTGGTTCAGGCACATTCATAGTCACCTCATTTCAGATAGTCAAGGTAAAGCGACATGGCTATAGATCAACGCGACAATGAAATGCTCGGAAAAGTAAACGATGGGCACAGGACGAAGGAAACCGAGGCAACACGAAAGACGCTTGAAAAAAAGTGTGTGTGTGTGTGTGTGTGTGTGTGTGTGTGTGTGTGTGTGTGTGTGTGTGTGTGTGTGTGTGTGTCGTATACATATACCTTCACGTCTAGCTAAGTAAATAATGGTCACGCCTCCTTAATGACTATGTAAATAAATCACAATTGCATAATTTGAGTAGGTTAGACTCTCTCTCTCTCTCTCTCTCTCTCTCTCTCTCTCTCTCTCTCTCTCTCTCTCTCTCTCTCTCTCTCTCTCTCTCTCTCTCTCTCTCTCTCTCTCTCTCTCTCTCTCTCTCTCTCTCTCTCTCCAAACACACGTATACATATATGCACAATCACCTTCGTTCCCATACACTCATCATACTTATCCTTTATCCGTCTTTCTGATCCCTACTTCTCCCCTTGTAATCTCCCCTTTATTACGCTTTCATTATTCATTGCAACGGTATTAACCCTTACTGTTAACTTCTCTCTACTCAACAAAATCACCTTCCATCATTTAATAACGCATTTGTTCCATTTTTGCTTATAAATCTCTCAATTCACTTACATATTTTCATCTCCGTTTCTTGCTTCGTTATCTCCTGCAAGTTATTAATCTCAGTTATTAATCTCCTCTCTGACGCATTAATCTCTCCATATATATAACTCTTAGGCAAAGGTTATCCCCCACTCCCTAATGTTCACGTGGTGTTTTATCTCGATGCTCTTCACTCATCCTTAATCAATTGTCTTTTTTAGTTCCCAGGGGCATGTAAGTCACTATATCAAATCCTACTAATTCACACGATTCCGATCCTTCTTCCTCACTCATCAGCGTTCCCTCACACTGTTTTCAAATACTAAATGTCTACGATACTTTTTTTTTATCACACTCAACGCAAGTTGTATCTTTTTCTAAATGTTCCTTCCTCTGAATTTAAATATTTTGTGTCATTCCCTCATCGCTCGACTAACGTTCCCACACACACACACACACACACACACACACACACACACACACACACACAAACAAACACACCACGGCAGCCACTATAAATAAAATTCACCTGCGCCACTAACAGCCTGGGGTCATTAAAGAGGCCCCTCGAAAGAGCCTTCTGATGCTATAGGCGGCACTTAAACACACACATATACTCTCTCTCTCTCTCTCTCTCTCATAGATAAAACTCTTAGTCTCTCTCTTGCTCGCCAATCTCAGCCTAAATTAATCTTTCTAACTCACACCTTAATCATTCCCATCTCATGTGCCCTCTTCTCTTGCTCTAAATCTCTTTCTCCATCTGTAATTCATCCCTAAATCATTGGTCTCGCTCTCGCTCTCTCTCTCTCTCGACGGCGGGGTGATCCATGGCACAATAAACTGAGATCATTCTTCTGCTAATGATTCGAGCTCTTTATCAACACAGGCCAAAAATGATATATGGGGGGTTATAGTCTCTCTCTCCCTCTCTCTCTCTCTCTCGCTCTCGCTCTCTCTCTCTCTCTCTCTCTCTCTCTCTCTCTCTCTCTCTCTCTCTCTCTCTCTCTCTCTCTCTCTCTCTCTCTCTCTCTCTCTCTCTCTCTCTCTCTCTCTCTTTCCACCCAAATTTAGGTGATCGAGGGAGCCGAGGTAATGAAGACTTGCATGAAGAGTGTGTAGGTATGACGGTAGAGAGAACAAAGATGGGAAGGAGAAACAACACATGAGATAAGAAGCGGGAGATATAGAGAATAATGGAGGGGGAGAAGTATGGAATGGGATGGAGGAGGCGAGAAAAATAAAGGCATTAGGCGGAGAATAAAAGGATTAGGGCTTTGGTGCGGCACAGGTGTTAGGAGACATAGGATTTAATATAAAGGAATACGAAGATGAAACTAATGTCGAAGAAAGGAAAATAGTTCAGATAAAGGGGGATTGAGAGGAGGAGAATAAATGATAAGATGTAGATATGATATAGAGAGTGATCGGGCAAAAAAGGAATAGGAAATAAAGGGAAAGGAAAAAAATGAAAAGGAATGTACTGAATATGATATAACTTGGGAGGAGGAAAAAAATCATGATAAATGGAGATATTGTGATGAAAAGATTCAATGAAGAATATAAGGGAGGACAAGGAGAGGATGAAAGCAAAGATGATGGGAAAGAGAAGTAGATAACAAGAGATAGGGGAAAGAAAAAGGTTGGGAAAATAAGGACACAGATTAGGTTGTGCAAATGATGAAGGAAGAAAAGGTGATAAAAGAACAAAAGAGGAAACGAAAGAGGAAAAAAGTGCAGAAACAGGAGTTAGTGTGGAGAAAAAAAAATACGTAGATGGGAGAAATATACAGAACAGGATTGAAAGAAAAGTTAGATAGAAAATGTTATAAGGAGTACAATATGAAATAGGAGTGATAGACGAAAAAAATGAACGAGAAAAGGAAAGATGAGAAGAAACAAAAATTACAAGAGGCATATATAGAATAAAAACTGGGAGACGGTAAAAGAAAAAAATAGGATGATGAAATAGACGAGGCAAAAAAAACGTAAAAAACAAAAGGAAATTAATGAGGATGGGGAAAAAAAAAACGAAAGATAAGTTGTAGGGAGATAAAAACAAAGGATGGGAGGAGGAGGTGAGAAAAAAAATGAGATGGGGAATAAGTCGTGGGAAAGAAGAATTATGAGGAAGAGGAGGCGGAGGATGGGGAGAAGGCAGTCGAGATCAGGCCAGTATAGAAGAGAGGGGGGGAAGGAGGAGAGGAAAGGGGAGAGCAAGGGGGGGAGGAGGCACAAGGGAGGCACAGCGGGGAGCCCATCTCCCTGACAGCAAATTAACCGACATCGCAGCCTTCCTCTTGCTTACCCACTCCCCCCATCAACCCCCCACCTCTCTCTCTCTCTCTCTCTCTCTCTCTCTCTCTCTCTCTCTCTGTCCTTTAAACCCTCATCTCTTTGCTTCACCGATCATATCCCCTATTATCCTCCTCCTCCTCCTCCTCCTCCTCCTCCTCCTCCTCCTCCTCCTCCTCCTCCTCCTCCATACCTGCCGATGCGGGGCACACCTGTGTTTTACTACCCACCGCGCAATCATAAACTTCTGGCCTGGCAAAAATACCACACACCTGCGTCTATTATCACACCTGTTTCCCAAGGCACGCATGCACATACAGAAACGCACGCACACACACACACACACACACACACACACACACACACACACACTTTTTTCCCCATCATGTATACAGCTCAACTAACCAAAACCTCCTCCTCCTCCTCCTCCTCCTCCTCCTCCTCGAAAATTAACATTCTTCTGTGCCACGTAATTTGCAACTATGATACCAAGGGTGTGGCCGATCGATCCGACACTGACCAGGCGTTGCACCGACCTTGAATTGAGCAGTCGACCTGGACAACTGGAGGAGGAGGAGGAGAAGGAGGAGGAGGAGGAGAAATTTGTGGTTAAAATCTGATCACAAGCGCCTGGCCAGTTATTTAAAGCGTCCTGGAGGTGCCTGAGAGAAGACTGAGATGGAAGGAGGGCGGAAAGAGGCTGTAAATGTAGAAGGAAAGGAGAAAAGGGAATCAGAAGAAAAGGAGGGGTTAATACCGTAGACAAATAAATGAAAGGAAGGACGAAAAGAAGGAGACAATGAAAGTGAGGCTGAAAAAGTGAGAAGTATTTGGGACAAGGAGGGGGAGGAGATATAAGCAATAAGTAATAAGTAGGAGATAGAAGGAAAAGTAAGAAATAAACAGAAGTAAAACAAGTCCCTGCAATATGGTACTTTTATCAATGACAAAGATGTAGCAGTGGTAATAGTCTTTATTTTGGTGGTGGTGGTGGTGGCAGTAGTAGTACAATAGCAGTAGTCATGGTAGTAGTAGTAGTAGTAGTAGTAGTAGTAGTAGTTGTAGTAGTAGTAGTAGTAGTAGTTGTGGTTGTGGTAGTACCTAGCAGCAGTAAGTAGTAGTAAGGGCATTAGTAGTAGCAGCAGCACTAACAAAAGCAGTTTTCACTGGATTGGCTGTAACAAGGACGTCTCAAGAAGCACCAAACATTTCGTTATGGTGATGGGCATGATCGGCTCCGTGAACATCGAACGCCAAGGTCACCACGAGGGAATGCGCGTGACGTGGAAGCTGTGTCGCCCGCGGGGGCTGAGCATGTAGGAAACCGGATGCTGGAAGGAGCGAGACGGCGGGTAGGGCACACCACAGCCACAATAACCACTGTGGCTTTCCCGTGGCCTTGAATACATTATACATGTACACTCTGCCACGAGTATGGGAGAGTTGGGGGACTGAGAGGCAACTTTGTGTTATGTCAACGTTTGGCAACCTGCTGCTCTTTCAAGAGACCTGTGCGGCTCCTGCTACCTACTTAAAAATGTTCAAATTATCATAGAAAAAATGAGAGATTGTCTGAAGATGAATGTAAACTCCTCTGAAACGGTAGAAGAAAGAAAGGAGATCAGGTGAAGAGGATACAGATAGTTGAAGAGAAGGGAAGACAGTGAAGGGGCAAGTGGGAATGGAGATGAAGAAGGAGATAATGATGTGCAGCAGGAAGTGAAATTGAAAAAATGTGGTAAAAGAAGAGGAAAGAGGGTCACGCTAACCATTGTATTAGCGGCTGATGTTCGAACTGTGAATTAGAACACAGTATAGTCACGACCTGTTCCCCCTCTGCCCCCCCCCCCCCAACACCCCTCCCGCCTCATCCTCCGCCTCGTCCTGCTTTACATTCTAGTGATTTATCAAGGGGGGTGTGTGGGGGGGGGGGGTCTGGCCACCTGTTCATATGATTAATGGTGTTTTGACATAATTTACAGGAGGCCTAAAGAACCGTACTTAATTCTGCCTATTACACGTTCATTGCATGTAATTAGGTTTGATATAAATTACAAGGAGGAGCCAGAGGGGGGAAAGGGAAGACACACATTTGATTTACATATCATTCCTTCTCTGTACTCTGCTGTTATTCATAAAGATTCCGAGTACCCCAAAGTTTTGTATGCTGGATATCAGTTATTTGGAAGTTCACTGAAATTAAGAACAAGTCCATCCAGTAAATATGGAGGCTCGTGATTCAAACAGGTCAATGGATCCTGCCATGAGTTGCTAGGATGGGACGACGACCTGAAGGCTTGCTCGGAAGACCCCCTGGGATGGTTTCTTATATACGATGGAAGAGGCAACCGCCCCAAGGGAGTATTGCCTCTTTAATGCCAACTTTCTCGACAGCTATACTGAGCCTACATTGCCCTAAATCACTTCAGATCTATCAGTTATCCATATTGTTTTGTATATTACTTTATTAATTTCTACATATTACAAAATTTGCTTCATTTATATTTTTAGGTCTGTCCATCTGTTTGTCTCTCTATTATGACCCCCTCCGCGCTCTCTCTCTCTCTCTCTCTCTCTCTCTCTCTCTCTCTCTCTCTCTCTCTCTCTGGCCAGCCACAGACTCACTACTCCCCGAACCGTTGCTTTTCTGACCCCAACCCCCCCCACTGGTCAACCTGCCTCTCAGCGCCACCAACAGTTACACCTGAACACCTACATTCTTTGCTCTTAATTAAGAAAATAGTCGTGCATTGTTAGCCGGAAATTACCCTCTAAGCAGAGAGCATTGCTTTGTTTGTAGTGCTGAAAGAAAAGTAATCAGAACGGAATACAACAAAGGCGGTGGTGCGGGAGGGTTGGGGACGAATCGAGTTATCTGCACTGACTGTCTGCTTCCTGGGGACATACTTTACACCAAACCTGAAAGAAATGTACGTGCCAATATACACAGAGTAAGCATAACAAAGGCGATGGAACCTAGAGGGAGGAGGGTGACAGTAAGATAGCTGTTCATAGCTGGAAAACTCAAAGGCACATTTAATAAGAAACTTGTCGGTCATTTTCCTACCCTTCTGATGTGAACATAATAAAGTCGGTGGCAGGTAGAAGGCGGATGACGAGAGTGAGGAATCTGCAACGCCCGACTCCCTCTTGGGGGCATGCGTCCGTGAAACTCAGAAAATAAAAACTGAATCGAACATAACAAAGGTGGTAGTCGGTGGAGTGTGGGGGGGAGAGAGGGGATCCTGAAACGAGTGGCTGATTTTTGTGAACACATTTTCTACGAAATTCTCGGTCTTTCTTTCCGTTCCGCCTTGAAGCGCTTGGGTATTATCGAAGCCTCGCGGGGAGGTCGGCGGCCCGGCAGCTGGTCCCCGTGTCTAGCATCCCGCCGCGTCGCCTTTGGGTCCCGTTAGCGTCACCCCTGCCGTAGCTTCTTTCAAGGGCGCCTCGGAGTCCCGCCCTGCCGCCTTGATCAACATGCACGACCGTGGCCGCTTTAGTCTCCCGCCGTTGAGTCGTGCATGGCGGAGAAGGAGTGAAAGACACATAGTCAAGAGGTCGGACATAAGGGATAGAAAGCATAGGATAGGATTGGGAATAAGGTGTGAGAGAGAGAGAGAGAGAGAGAGAGAGAGAGAGAGAGAGAGAGAGAGAGAGAAACCTGTAGGACTGCATGGTTGCAGTCAGAGGATAGAATGGAGGAAAGGGTCAAAAGAAAAAGGCTATGAACATAAAGGAGAAAGGGAGGGGAAGGATGGATATACCTACAGGAGTATGACGGACAGAAACAAGAAGAGTAAAGGAAAGGCTGAGGATATAGCGATGAAAGAAGAGAAGAAAGAGTGAGGAATCTATGGTGCCAACAGGAGAGAAGGAAAGCTTTGGGCAAGTGAAAAAGAGGAGGAAGGAAAAACTAATAGTGAGAGGACGGGTGAGAGGATGAGAGGCTTGCCACACAGAGGTAAAAGAGGAGAGTGATCGCTATCCCTTGAGGTTGCAGCGCATACTAGTGTTTCAGGGTGGACTTGCGAGTGGCACCAGACTGTCTTCGCCCGTCTTGATGAGTGTTCAGCGGTTCCTCGCGGCCCCAGCTTCCTCCCAGTGACCTTGGTGGAGAAGACAGACCCGCGCCGGTGTCCTTGCGCAATGCTCGGCTACAAGTACATGTGTTCACAGCCTCGACGCGGAGATGTAGCCTGGTTGAGGGGCTTACTGATGCTACAGCGGCATTATGATAGTGTTGCTGTGGTGGTGTGTAGTGGTAAAGGTGATTGATGCGAGAAATTGAAACAGACCGACCAACTGACAGACAGACAGATAAACAAAGACAGAGCTACCCCCTTCCTAACACACACACACACACACACACACACACACACACACACACACACACACACACACACACATACAAACATACCCACCAACCCACAACAGACCCAAGGGCCAAGACGACGGAGATTAGCACCGCGGCCACGCGCAACTACAGCTTATGCCCCCAACTTTACCTTCCTCTTTACACATTGCATAAATATTTACAAACTGGCACACAAACACGCACACACAGAAATACTAAGACACGCACACACAAGTACAACCATACATATACACAGGAACACATACAGGAACTAGCACAGTCTCCTCGTTTCATTAGGTGTTAAGTAAGACATTTCACCAACGGCTTATGAATCAATCAATGGGGACATACGCCGGGGGTCGCGTCGCCCTGCCCAACCCATGACGCCAAGCCCGGGGGGTTTTCCGGGCAAGCCTCCTTGCAGGCCCTCTTCCCATCCGAATTACCTCCTCCACTTCTACCACTTATCCTCCAGTCTCTCCCTCGCCACTAATACTCTCAATCATATACCATCGTCTGTTTCTATTTTTACCATCATTTAACTACTTACGCAAGACGCTGTTCATTCGTCTTCGTTGTTGCCATCTCCTCTTGCAACCTTTTTTTTTTATATATATAGTAGAGGAAACCGTTCAATGGCAAAAAAAAGGAAACAATAATGAAAAAAAGCCCGCTACTCACTGCTCCTAGAGATCTATCGACTTGCTCAAGCCACGAACTCTGTGGGCGACACCTTGGCCTCTTAGGAAACAACCCTGTGGGCAGGGTCGGCTTCTGTGCAGCGTGCCACATGCCCATATAGCCGGAGTTGGAGTTGAGGGACTATAAAGGTAATAGATGTCGAATAACTCTCCGGAGTAATCGCCAATTTGACACAAAGTCATTCCAGCGATATCTCATGATTCTGAGTAGACACTCTTTACCAAAGGCATCAACCCCTTTCTCCAAGTCACAATTTAGTGTCTATGTCTCACAGCTCACGGCAAATGGTACTACATTACCTTACCTGTTTTTTTGCTATTAGACAACTGCAACAATATAAAGAAGCTCCCTCCAAAAACATTATTTGCTTGCCGTACATGGAAGAAAACACACACACACACACACACACACACACACACACACACACACACACGGGTCTAATGACAACACACACACCGTCCAATGGGCCAGCCGATCAGTCACCAGTTTTTAGGTGGCCGCCTCCTACTGAGGTGGTCTGGCTGGAGGGGAACTGTTTAATTTTGACAGATAGTGGCAGCTTCCTTATCCGGTCGACCATGGGCAGGAGACGGGGGACGGGAGGAGGAGCTAGAGGCAGAAGGGTTAGAGGAGGAGGCGGTAACAAGGAGGGGGAAAAGGGGAAGGGATGGATGCAGTTGTGAGCCGTGGAGAGGTAGGAAGAGAACGGTAAGAAACGTGGGAACCATGGTGCGTAGTAGGAGAGAGGGGATGGAGAGAATAGGTACGAGTTGAGGGAGGAGGATGGTAAGAGTAGAAGGAAAAGACCACAAGGAGGAGGAGGAAGGTTTAGTGAATTGATAAAGTAGTTAAGAGTCAGGATATGAGAAAGAAGAGACGATGAGATGATTGTGAGTACTAGTAGCGAGGGAAAGACTGTGGAGGATATGTGTGAGAAGTGGAATGCAAGACGAGAGGAAATGGATGGCATGGGTCAGGACAATAGGCGTGAAGAGGAAAAGAAACTATGTAATAAAGGAGGGAGGAAGAGGAGTGAGGAGGAAGAATGAGAGAGGGGCGGCGTAGAAAGGACGAAATAGGAAATAGGCAGACTGAGTTAAAATCGGCAGATAAAATTAGGTTAAGGAGATAAATAAATGGAAGTGATAAAGAAAATGTGAGATAATGAGATGAGAGAGGAGAGAAAACTATAGTGAATTAAGTAAGAAGGGAAGGGAAAGAGAGAATAAGGGGAACGGCATAGCATAGGTAAGTGAGATAAATCAGCCAGAAATGGAGGAGGAGGAGGAGGAGGAGGAGGAGGAGGAGGAGGAGGAGGAGGAAGGTAGGAAAGGGTAAGCAAAAAAGTAAATACCATGATAAGGGGAGTGAGGAAGGTAGTGAAGGAAAAGTTAAGAAAATCAGAAAAAAACAGAAGACAAATATATACATGAAAACGATAGAGAGCAAAGGGACATGACGAATAGAGGAGGGGGAAGAAATATTGCGGATAATGAGAGGAAGTAGAAGGGGGTAGAACAGAAGATGAAAGTAAGGCATTTAAATCAGTGAGAGGAATTGGTAGATGTGGAGATAGAAGAAAAGGAAAAGGAGGTGTATAGGAGAGGAACACATAAGCCAACGAAAAGAGAGGAAGAAACAGGGTGGATATTGAGAGGAAGTACAAGGGGGTAGAACAGAAGATGAAAGTAAGGCATTTAAATCAGTGAGAGGAACTTATAGATGTGGAGATAGAAAAAAAGGAAAAGGAGGTGTATAGGAGAGGAACACATAAGCCAACGAAAAGAGAGGAAAGAAAGACAACAGTAAAGAATAAGGGAAGGATACAGAACGGTAACAATAGAAACGGTAGGACAAGGGACGACGAAAAAATATATATAAGGAAATAACAGGTAGGCGCAGGCATGGAAGCAGTATGATAAGCCAAGGAGGTGAAGCAGGTAGAGGAGGAGGGCAGAGGGAGGGACGACTAAGGTTTGTGGTGCACGTCTTCCCGTCACTCGTAAAACATCTCGAGCGGAGGGTGACAGGCGGGCGACATGTAGCAGACTTGTCGTAAAACACTGTGGACACCGACTCCCCGCGATTATATTGGTGAGAGAGAGAGAGAGAGAGAGTGTTTATATTCACCATGGTTTGACCACGCAATGGACTCCCAATCGCCAGCCAGTACCCTCCCTAACTGAGCTTGGGACTCATAAGGAACGGATTTCAGGGTACGGCTGAAACTTCACACCCACACACCCGGGAGGCGAGACAACCTCCGACTGACAACTGGTGGCCATTCACTGCTGGGTGGAGGCGGCATAGACTTAAGGAGACAGCTCATCCGTCTCTACTTCTTCCGGGATTCGAACTCGGGACCTCATCGTTGTGTGGCGAGTGCACTAACTACTACTACTACTACTACTACTACTACTACTACTACTACCACTACTACTACTACTACTACGACTGCTACTACTACCAATAATAACAACAACAATAACAACAACAGCAGTAAAAATAATAAAACAATAACATACAACATAAATAGGAAGGCCGTCTTTAGAGAAACTGCCGGAGGTATGATTTGGAGGTAGTCGTGCTGGCGGTGGTGGTGGTAATCATGGTGGCAATGGTAGCACGAATCATAACGGGAATGGCAGTGGTGGGTGGTGGTGACGATGGTGGTGATTGTGGCGTTGGTACTGATGGAGTTTGCATTGGTGATAAGATACACCCGCTAAAGGAATCATCTCGTGCAGTATTGGTGATGAAGGACAAGCTATTTCAGTAGTAGTGGTGGTTGCTGTGTCGGTAATGGTGGTTATGGTTGGTTACAAAGGCGAGGCAAACAAGGGAGCGACAGACCCTTTCTCTTCCCTTCCTTTCAGTAAACAACCGCCCTGCCCTTTAATAGATTCCCTGACCTAAAAAAAGAGGTCTCTCTCTCTCTCTCTCTCTCTCTCTCTCTCTCTCTACTCTCTACACCGTTTCAGTCATGCATAAAGAAGAGTCCAATCCCTTGTAGTAGTACCGAACACCATAAAAAGCATTCCTTTCCCCCTTGATTCTCCCGGGAAGGTAGTTAATCCCGTACGGCGTCTGCAATAAAGGCAGCGGATCCCCCTCGCGTCTCCTCACACTCGATTAAATTTTCATAGCGGGTAGCGGGAGCAGGTTCGGAGGCTATTGTTAGGGGTGGTTTCCCGAACATATATTCACGGGGGTATCTTCACTGCCACGGCCCTAATCAAGCGCTGCCATCACTACGGAGGTCTGATTCCCATCCTCCTGCTTTATCCTGCCTCCTCCTTCGCCGCCGCTGCCTCCTCTGCCTCCTCCTCGTCCTGCCGTCGCCACACCTGCCCTGCATTTAAGAGGCCCGTCAGATGTTCAATTAAAAGCCTCTGTTATGTTGCTGTCTGGTGATGGTGCGAGGTTGTTGTGGTTGTGGTTGTGGTGGTGGTAGGTGAAGTGAAGGAGATGGGAGATGAATATAAGAAGAATCAGAAGACGAAGGAGGAGGAGGAAGAGGAAGAGGAGGAGGAGGAGGAGGAGTTGTTGTTGTTGTTGTTGTTGTTGTTGGTGGTGGTGGTGTGTGTGTGTGTGTGTGTGTGTGTGTGTGTGTGTGTGTGTGTGTGTGTGTGTGTGTGTGTCAGCCTCCTCATTTTCTCCAACAGCTTCATTTTCATATTCTTATTAACATTTCTCCTCCTCCTCCTCCTCCTCCTCCTCCTCCTCCTCCTCCTCCTCTAGCCCATTAATTTGGCTGTCTATCCCAACGTCAATGTCACCATCGCTTTACTTCTGTTCCTGTCGCCTTCCACTTACCCTTAATATTTTAAACTCTCTCTCTCTCTCTCTCTCTCTATAATGCATTTGAATTAGGGTGGCAAGTATTCTTAGCCTTCTTTTTTTCACACGTCTCCGCGTCATAAAGTTTCTTGCTCTCTGCTTCATTAGAAACCCGAACAGGAATGCTGAAAGTCAAGTAGCATTCGGTCAGTGTCCCTTTAGGTTTCAGTTTATTTTTTTCTAGGTAAAAGCCTCGGGGGTAATAGTGGATAGCTTTGTTATTGCTTTGTTACACTGCACTTACATATTTAAAGTTCCTGGGTGGGACCCCAATAATCCTGTTTTCTTTTTTTCACACAATCTCTTTCTCTTTTTTTACGTGTTCAGTTAACCTCGCGAGTGGTAATGCTTGGCGGCATACTGCATATCAGCGTTGGCAGACTTTTATTTAAAGCAGAACTTCTTGAGGTTCATGGTAACTCAGGTTATAGTCCCAACATAGTTATGAGTGACGGGGGATAAGGTAAAATAATTTTGTCACACGTTAACATTTAAAAGTAGGAGTTTGTCAGCAGATCTTGAAATGTGTCACTTAACTATCTATTCCCGTACTTAAACCTAGCTCCAACAAATAAATGCCACATTTCATTTAAAGTTAAAGTTGGAGGCAGATGATAAAGCTTCGTGTGGCCTTAATGCTCATCTCCATCACATTGGGCCTCGAGCTATTGGTGGAAAATAACCCATTTCCCTGGGAAACAGGGTCGATCAGACACTCGGGCTATTACAGTTTATCTTCTACAGATTTCCCCACGTTCCCATTCATCGACTAACCCGAAAGGTGGGAAGCGCGCCAACAACCCGGACCAGGATTCCAACTCAGGCCCGTGGATGCGTAGCTAAGCGTGCTAACCACTCCGCCACGGATACTAGTTCATTTGGAATGATGATAACGCTTACTCTCCTGGAATGAAAATGAGTGTTTCATGTTTTGCGTTGTAAAAAATATTCTTTTTTTATTTTAGGGGGGCTGCTACCGAGTGATTATTTCTGTCTCCCGCCTGATAATAAAGTTATCCCTTATTCTGCCCTCGGGCGACGAGCGCCTTCTAATAATTCACTGCTACAGATTCACCACACTGGCAAGAGATAAAAGAGCAAGAAGGGAGAAGAAGAAAATGCACGGCCAACACCATCACGACCACCATCATTACCACCACCACCACCACCACTATCACCATCACCCCCAACATCACCTCCCTCACCATCACAGCTGACATTATTAACATCTCCACCGCTCGCACCTGCATCGAGGAAGAGGAGGAGGAAGAGGACGAGGAGGAGGAGAAGGAGGAAAGTGTGATTTACCGCTGCAATCTTATCTCCGCCACCATACGTAACATCAAACCCGTTCACGCGTACACACACACACACACACACACACACACACACACACACACACACACACACACACACACACACACACATACACACACACACATAAGAAGAGAGAGAGAGAGAGAGAGAGAGAGAGAGAGAGAGAGAGAGAGAGAGAGAGAGAGAGAGAGAGAGAGAGAGAGAGAGAGAGAGAGAGAGAGACGAGGTGGTGATGGTAATATAAATGTCTCGAGAGAAAAGAAAGAAAAACAAAGGAGGTAATAGGAGGGGTAGTAAGCAAGAAGGGAGGAAGGGAGAAAGGGAGGGAGGGAGAGAGAGAAGAGAGTAGTGGGTAGGAAGGTTGGTATGTCTTAACGTTGGCCACAATGCACTGAAACAGACAAGAAAGAGCTGTTGGTGGCGAGCAGAGGGACGATACGATCTTTTAAAGGAATGAAGAAAGAGAAGGGAAGGGAGGAGGATGAGGAGGATGAAGGTTTTAAATAAGCTGTCTCTCTCTCTCTCTCTCTCTCTCTCTCTCTCTCTCTCTCTCTCTCTCTCTCTCTCTCTCTCATTTTACCTACTCTCTTCTTCCACATTCCTCTCTATAGCCACATTTCCAACGCCCCTTCTCCTGCTCTCCCTTTTCCTTTTCCGATTTTTACTCTTACTTCGCAATTCTTCCTCTAACTTGATGATAACGGTAGAAAGGACACAAAAGCTGACTTTATTGTGCAGGCATAATGAAGTAGCCCCTTTAATTTCCTCAGAAGGAGAGAGAGAGAGAGAGAGAGAGAGAGAGAGAGAGAGAGAGAACATAAGAACATAAGAGTCTGCACGCGGCCGGTAGGCCTGTACAAGGCAGCTCCTTTGAAGCTAAGCTCCCGTGTATCTAATCCTACCTAATATTGCTGTCCATGAATTTATCTAATCTATTTTTGAATGTGACAACTGTATTGGCACTCACCACATGACTGCTAAGCTTAGTCCACTCATCCACAACTCTGTTAGGATACCAATTTTTGCCTATGTCCCTGTTGAATCTGAATTTATCCAGTTTAAACCCATTACTTCGTGTCCTACCCGGTTCTCTTACCAACAAGAGAGAGAGAGAGAGAGAGAGAGAGAGAGAGAGAGAGAGAGAGAGAGAGAGAGAGAGAGAGAGAGAGAGAGAGAGAGAGAAAACACACACACACACACACACACACACACACACACACACACACACACACACACACACACACAGATAGAGAAAAGCAAATTAGAACAAAAATCCAGGTAGATTCACTAATACCTTGAGTTGCGCCGCTCGGTCACACCTGAGTGGTTGCACGCTTACCTGTGAACAGAAAGGCTGTGTGAGTTATCTGTGAGGGATGTACAGGGAGAGATTGTACGAGGAGGAGGAAGAGTTTAATGATGATTACTACATAGGTGAAAACATAATTGAGAAAAAAAAATTATGAATAGGTTTCTAGGCAAAGAAATACCCTAAAAATGAATGATGAATGATTAAATGAATGAAATAACAAAGGAATAAACAAAAGGACAAAAAGGGGACGGAAGGACCGGAGGAGTAAAAGAGGGAAAGACGGAAAATCGGAAATAATGAAGGTACGAGGAACGGAAGGACGGAAGGAGGGAGAGAGGAAGAAAGGAAGGAGGGATGATAAGAAGGAAGGAAGAAGGAAGGAAAGGAAAGAAGGAAGGAGGGAGAGAGGAAGAAAGGAAGGAAGGAAGGAGGGAGAGAGGAAGAAAGGAAGGAGGGATGATAAGAAGGAAGGAAGTAAGAAGGAAGGAAAGGAAGGAGGGAGAGAGGAAGAAAGGAAGGAGGGATGATAAGAAGGAAGGAAGGAAGAAGGAAGGAA
This sequence comes from Eriocheir sinensis, assembly GCF_024679095.1. Lineage (NCBI taxonomy): Eukaryota > Metazoa > Arthropoda > Malacostraca > Decapoda > Varunidae > Eriocheir > Eriocheir sinensis. Next base: position 149,839 of record NW_026110773.1, read on the forward strand.
AGGAAGGAAGGAAGGACGAAAGGAAGGAGGGAAAAGAAGGCAAGAAGAGCAGGAAGGAAGAAATTAAAGGACGGAGGGATGGAGGAAAAAAAACAAAAAACAAGAAATGAAAGAAGCTAATGAGAGAAGCCCCAATAACTCATCTTTTAAATTCATCAAAAC
>NW_026110773.1:160000-177500 GCF_024679095.1 Eriocheir sinensis
CCCAGTAATCGCCCGACTCCCCATCCGTCAAACACCGTCAAAGAGGCGTATCCGGGGACTCGCTGTGGGACGGGACTGACGCCTCTGTATCCTCCTTGACGGTAGGGCGAGGAAGCGGGCTGACGGGCGGGCGTGGGCAGCGCTGTGTGTCGTCCAGGACATATTGATCACGTCAGCAAGAGAGGCGTATACGTGGGCACCGCAAAGGGATTAGCATTGAGTTTTTGGCCTTAGGGGTGTGGTCCCGGAGTGACGCTGTGCGTGTGGATGATGCTGAGAGTGGGGGTGGGGGGAGGAAAAGTGTGTGAGAGGGAGAGAGAGAAACACAGACAGGCAGACAGACAGACAGACAGACAGACAGACAAACAGACAGAAAGACAGGCAGATAAAAAAAGGACAGTTAAACCACCAACGATAAAAATACACACAATTAAAAAATGAAAAAAAAAATAAAGAAAAAAAGCATACCCCACCATCTTGACCAACAAAACAGCCCCCCCGCCCGCTCCCAGCCGCCCTCCCTCCCCACCTGCCTCGCTCCTGACCACTCTAACATACCTGGCTGGATTAATCACGTCTCGTCCGCCACTTAGAGGTAATTGCCCGCCTCTCCCGTCACCCCTGACCCCTCACCTGGCCACGCGGGTCCCACCAACAGGTCCTAATACCTAATTTAAGGGACACACGTCTTAGTACATCCTCCACACTCCCTACAATTCACCGCAGAAAACATATATATATAACCTTGAACACCCGACTTACGGTTACTATTAACATACGTATGCCCTTATATATGCCGGACTTATTATATGGGTATCATTAGCATTATTATTACAAGGAGGATAAGTCTGTAAATCACTTCATGAAAAATGCCTCACTTCCGCAGCTGTTGTGGCTTCCAAATATTTTCTCCACTGAAACACAGACATATTTGAGTGGTAGTGGTTATAGTAGTTGAGTAGTAGTAGTAGTAGCTGTGGTTGTAGTAATAGTAGTGGTGGTGGTGGTACTGATAGCACTCAATTTATACATAAAAAATAACTTCCACAATTATGTTAAGGTACTTTTCTTTCCAAGTGAGGCTTCCCTGGGTGTATGTTAGTTTATAAAGAGAATGGGGGACCGGCTGGGGTGTTGAAAGAAGGGGGGACGGAAAGGTAATGTTTAGCAAGGCAGACAGTACGGAGGAGTTGAGGAAGAGGTTTTAATGAAGTTTTAATAATACACAGACGAAGAGATAAACCAACACAAACGCTTCATTTTTTGCTTCATCCAACAACATAAATGAACTGACTCCGCAACACACCCGTCTATTACTTCTCGATGACTCAATAATTTCCTCATTAATCCATCTGGCCATTTTTCTCTCGTCTATTTTTTTTTAATCGTCGGTTCCAAATGTTTCTCTGTTTTCACTTTCGTATAAGCTGCGCTAAATTGCCTCTCCTTTTCTTTTTATTTTGTTTTTCTTAGCGACATGGCAACATCACTATTATTAGCATTCTCTCTCTCTCTCTCTCTCTCTCTCTCTCTCTCTCTCTCTCTCTCTCTCTCTCTCTCTCTCTCTCTCTCTCTCTCTCTCTAAGATCTGCCCCATCCTTTTGGCTGTAAATATGTCAATCAACAAATCGAATAAAATAAAATCTCTCTCTCTCTCTCTCTCTCTCTCTCTCTCTCTCTCTCTCTCTCTCTTTTCTATTGTCCTATTGTAATAAATCTTCAAGTCTTTAATTTCGGTGAAGATAAACCATGCTCGTCAACATCACTCACCAACACGGATACACGGGCGCCACCCTCCCTCCGCACACACCCTCTCCTCAGATACACACGTGAAGCCTTACTTATTTATCATCAAGTTCCTCATAGTTACTCAGCTACACTCCGCGAGACACCCCTAAACACACAGGCGGTAGGAATTTAACAGTTGAATATTTTGATAACTGTTTTTCGACTAATCAGCTAGTCACTTGATGCTGGTAATATATCTGGTAATCGAAAACATTGCTTGTATACAGACTAGCCGATGAAAAAATAACCTAGCCGCTCCTTTTCCATTTATCCGTCTACCGAATCTCTTATTAATCAACCTAGCAATTATCCAGTAACATCATCGTCAGTGGGTCAGCCCGGTTGGTAATTAGCAATGGAAATAACATGTCCTGTAGCCTTCAGTAAGTGTCGACAATCGGCAATCTAGCGGCTACTCTTTCTTCTCTCCGTCCACTTACTCTACTGCCCCGCATGTTGGTTAGCATTTACTTTAATTAGCCAAGCAAGTGATAGCCAAGAAACTAACCCACCAAGTCAGTCAGTCGGCCGGTCAGCTATCTAGTCAATTTGTCTATTAGTCAGTCACAAAGACAACCCTTATGAATGTCTAAATTTTTTTCCTATCTCGACAAGAAAAAATTACTATACCTATGATCTCTCTCTCTCTCTCTCTCTCTCGTCATTCACTTTTACGCGTTTTACCTCCGTTACATCCGCCACTGCCTTCTCCTCCTAATAGCGGGTGAAAGTTTCCTCCGGTGTTTAAGAGGCCGTCTAAAGAGGCCGGATCAACGACGTCACGGCAACAACGATAGTCGCCAGGAATGTGTTAATGCGCTGAAGGAAATACTAATAGGAGGTGGCGGAGGGAGGCAGTGATGTGATCGAACTGTACGCTCTAAGCAGCTAGGTTAAAATGCATAATGACTAGCAGGAAAGCATGGCACTGGAAACTGGATGCTCTCTATAAAGATGTTTGTAAGAAGGGAATTAAATGAAAATGTTTGAAGGTAAGGACTAGTGCGGATGTAGAAAGGAAATAATACTAGAGAATAGAATACTTAATGATAGAGATAAGAAGGGGTAGAGGGAAAAACAACGAGAATAATGTTAAGAAATGTTTGTAAGTGGGAAGAAAGATGTTATGAAAGGGGGGATAAATGGTAAGGTTGCAATGAATGAGTGGAAATAAGGAAGAAAATGAAAAGATAATATGGTAGCAAAAAGGTAACAGTTTAAACAGAGGGAATAAAAAGGGAATAAAAGATTGAAAAGGGAAAGTCCGCGATCTAAGTGTGAGAAGATAATTGAGAAGTGGAGGAAAGACGAAGAAAAAGGGAAAGGAAAGAAAGGTCAACGGTGGATAGGATATTACAAGTTTAAGAATGTTTTTACTTGAGTGTTTGTTCTAAAAAAAAAAGGGGGGGGGGAGGGAAAGGAGTGACTTGCCGAATGAGAAGCCGTCACGTCTGAACGATTCTCTGCAAGTGGGAAACAAACACACACACACACACACACACACACACACACACACACACACACACACACACACACACACACACACACACAAACACACACACACACCACCCCTTACCCCCAAGAAATCCAAACAAACCAAGACAAACACGCAAATAAAACCCAAACAGGCTAATTAACAAGACCACTAGAGGTAAGAGGGAATGGCGGAGCTCCCCCTTAACCACCCCACATCAGGAGGCCGTAGGGACGAGCGCCGCCTCAACGACCCGACTAATGAGCCACAACAACAGCGCTGAGGAGCCATAACAAGCCACACATTCACCACGGAGTCAAGAGGGGGAGCAGGAGTGATAGTGGTGGTGGTGACGGTGTGGCCTCCCTCGGAAGCCACCAAGAGAAAGGGGTTAACGAGCAGGTGAATGAGGGGAAGTGACGGGTGATGTAGAGATGGTGGAAAGAGATGTGGTGACAGGGTGGAGGGAAGAAAAGTATGGAAGGAGAAGGTGAAGGAAAAGGATGAGGATTAAGAGATGGAGGAGGAGAAGGAGGAGGAGGAGGAGAAGATGGGGAATGTTGGGAAGTATTCTATCAAAGGCAGGGAATGAGAAAGAGGTCAATAAATAACTTAATATATGTAAATTGGGGGTAACGTTAGATTATTATTATTCTAAAGCGACTGGACGTAGATTACAATGTATGCAACACCCTGATCTGCCTGACTCAGTGTGTGTATTTAGGCCCATCTTTGTTCTCTCGTTTCCCAAAGCTTTCACTTCTTTTCCACAACAATGCTTACCGATCCTCCCACACAAAGAGTAAAGTGGCGTTTGATGAATGTTACAACAACGGCACTGCTCTGACTCGTTTGTCCGTAAGAGGTACCGGTTTTGTTTTCTTTTTTGGGGGGGCGGTGTGAAGAAAAAATACATCTTCCTTTATTGTGTTTACTCGTACATGTCATGGGAAGTGTACCATGCGCAGAGGCAAGGGGCGAAGTGAGATTTATTGTGGTGTTTTTGTTCCTGCAATTTATATTAGTAAATGTGTGTGTCTCTTGTATTAATTGTGTCCTAGCGCAAGACAGAAAGTAGTGCTAAATTGTGCATAAGAAACTGGTACGTGATATTAATGGATCGGGAGAATAAAAATAAGTAAAGAAAAGTAAAGTTAGCGGTATAGGACCAAGGAAATTTACAGTCAATAGCTGGAGTTCAAGAAGGGCAAAGGATACTAGGGGCACAGCGCTCTTATTGGAATCCAGCTCCTGTCTATGTGGCTTCAAACGGCCTTAGTAGCGATGGTATATAAGGAGGATGTTGTTTGAGAGTTATTTTGCCGTATGCAACTACTGCGTGCGGCATTGAGTTGTAGTAATTGTTTGTTTATTCTTCTCGCGTGTGCGCCGCCTTGTAATGCATGTCTTATTAATTAATGCGTTTGTAATTCATGTCTATGACTCGTGTATGGTGCAGTGGTGCATACGATCCCAACTCATGCTTTTTGTTTTACTTTATTAGACGCGTTCAGCAGCCAAGCTCACCTGTGTGTGTGTGCCATCATATACTAATTATTGTGTTTGTTTTCCTCACATCCATGGCTGTGTTGCATTCTGAATCGGTTGCTGATATGTTGTCGTTCCTCGGTAGATACCTGACCTTGCCATGGACTTCGTGCTTGACTTTGGAATACTGAAGGGTTGGGTTTCGTATGTTAAGCCGATGTATTCGTTTTCTAACTGTGTGAGGTTTGCGTACATAGAAATATATTGTATAGTTGTTCGCGTTCTTCGCCCGCGCGCGCACACACACACACACATATACATATATATATATATATATATATATATATATATATATATATATATATATATATATATATATATTATTTTCACACAGGAACGAAAGGGAGAAGGCAGTGGTGAAAGGAGCTGAGCGTTACCAAGGAAGCATTAATGGTGCAGCGGTGTGCTGACGTATGACTAGTACGAAGACGGAGGAGTGGAGGAGGAACAAAAGAGCCGGGCCGCTGAACCCTGAGTGACGGGGAGGAAAAGAGGCGGGGAGAAAGTGCTGAGGTTAAGGAAGAGGGGGGGAGGAAGGAGGTGGTTTGGAGGCTGTTGGGCTGCGATGATGATTATGATGATGGTGATGAAAGAGGGGAGCTGGAAACATTACGAGCGAAATGGAACAAGTGCAGCAAAAAATAACCTCGTGTGAGAGAATCATTTGGTGCCATTACAGCAGTCGAGTCCGTGCTTCCTGATCCTCAAATGACAACCTTGAGGAACACAATTAATCGACAGAACCAGGTGGCTGCTGACACCATACACATATTTCTTCGTGTCTCTACATCACTGGCAGATTTCTTCAAATATATGCAAGGTAATGCAAGGAAATAATGAAAAAGGAATATCTGACATCAAAGAAAACAAGAAAATTATGTCCAATTAAATAGTATTAGTTTAGTAAGCTTGATCTCGAGACACTAAGGAATGCATGGAGAGCACCGGAAAGGAAGAAAAATATGCAAAGGGAATTCTAAGAAGTGAAATAAATCTGTGAAATGAAAATAGTAAATGAGCAAGGAAGGTGAATGTCTAGTCAGTACCCGCTCTCTCTCTCTCTCTCTCTCTCTCTCTCTTATCCCCACAAGTCATTTACACACACACACACACACACACACACACACACACACACACACATACACACACACACACACACGCGAGCCCTCCCCTCAACCCCCATCTGATCGGAAAGTCTCCCTCCCTGCCTATCGTTCATTACTGCGCCTCACAACAACCTGACACAGCATCCAATGAAACTAAACAAAGAGACGAGCTGGAAAAGATGAAAACCACAACAAACCGCCACGTGCTCTGGGTTGCGAATTAACCAACACACAATAAAGCATTTCATATAAAAAAAAAGAACAAAGACTTCATAGTTGGTAAAGCACACACACACACACACACACACATACACACACACACACCAAGAACAAAAACAAAACACACACACACAGCCTTGCAAATAAACTAGCACAATCCTACGCCAATAAATAAAAGACAAAGGCGTCCAAACAAAGCCACACATTAAAGTTGTTCGTGCCTTCCCGGGTTAGTATTGACACCTGAATGCTACACACGTATCAAAAAACAAGTCGCAGCCAAGCGCTAATATAACCCAAACAAACAAGCGCGGGCATGGTCTATAATTGTAGGAACCGAGTCTTGTCTCTCAGCGCCAAGGTTAGTTAGTACACAATGCCATCGAAGTCCATCTTAAACAAACATCAATGAACAGGGACACAAGCGTAAAAAGGCGTATCTATGGCAGAATAATTGTAGCCCTCAGGTGTTACGTAGTTAGTATCGCAACATCAGTAAGGAAAACATGAACTCATAGACATAAATATAAACAGGATAACCAGCGTTGCCAATTTATCGTATTAACCACATCGTATCATATCGTTTTTATGCCTCAAACTCTCGTACCTACACAAATAACGTACGAAAATCGAAGTCAGCGCTAAAACTGTTGAATACTGATGTTTTTCGTTCTTTGGTCAGCAACGGCGAAAATGAAACACGATAGGAACGATAATTTGGAAACGTTGAGGATAACTATCAACGGACACAAATACAAACATAAACTATTAACTAAGAAAATAATTACTGCACATGCGTCTCCTAGTCAGTATCGTAAGAGGTGCATGCTAACCAAGAATTTATAAACACACCTGTAAATTTAAAAAAGGGACAAACGGATACATAAGAGTAACAAGTAACTGAGACTATAATTATTCTGGCCAAGCGTTTTATGCAGTTGGTATCGAAACATCTGCATGCAAAACACGAATTTCTAGACTCAATAAAAATAAAACATTTAACCGATGAATCAGAAACCAGGCTTTCTTAGTTAACACATCTCCTTGTAAGAAGCACACACACACACACACACACACACACACACACACACACACACACACACACACACACACACACACACACAAGGAAAATAACAAAGGGAACAAGATAGAAACAACAGTGGAATAGTACAAAGACAGTACCGAGAGAAATGAAGAACGTAGTGAATGAAAAAAAAAAGAGCAGAAAAACCACGAGTCAGAACTGATATGAGAAAAAAAAGAGAAAATAAGAAAAGCAAAAAAAAAAAGGAACCCCTCTCAAGTGTTTCTGCGTCTCCCGGTCGTGGCACCTCAACGCACCGCCGCCGCTTGGTGTCGGCATTCTAAAAGCGTTCTTGGGACGTGTTTGGCTTCGGATCCTGTTTGGCGAGGCGGTAAGGCGGCGGCGGCGGCATGGGAGGAGCCTTCGTCCTGCCTCCAGGGGATTTGATCACACTCATTCTCATTTGTTTTAGTTAAACACAGAAAAATAAGTCTTTTATCTATATTTAAGAAAGTTAATATAAAAGTCGTAGAGAAATGATGGAAAATGCTAAATGAAACGATGGGAATTTACTCTGAAGGAAAAAAATCAAGCTGCCATCTCATGCATAAACTCTCTACATTGTGCTCTAAAAACTGCATAAACGACTAAGAATGATTTCTAAAAGAACCACAGAGCTATTCAAATGAATAATTCGATAATCATACCTTTTAATTACATGATGCTTATTAACTGGTGAAAAAAAGGACAAATTAACAGTGCACGTCCCATAAACAACATAATAAAACAATAATATGCGGCGTTGCTAGTCCCTTTTTTTCCTCTTTTGGTCTCACCACAAATAACGAGCCACAGTCTGTAGGAAACCTGCTGAAGCGTTAACGATGCTCCTCGAGACGTGCTTTTTCTTTTTTGCTTGATTCAGTGATCTTTATTATCGCTTGCTCTTTATTGATCATTAGTAACAGCTTGACCCTTACCATCACAATTACCACTAGAGTCAAGAGGAGCTAAGAAGTAGAACTAGAGGGACGATAAGAAGACCAACTTGAGAAAAGAGAAAGAGGATCAAAAAATACCGTAAGAGGAGTTAAAATGAGAACCTATGGAAATGGGGGAAATAGAGTAGAACCATCTAAGAAGAGACAAGATTAACTAAGAGGAGGAACGATGAAAAAAATAAAGAAACCGATTGAAAGAGAAGGCAATGAGATCAGAGGAAGCGATAGGAGGAATAAGGAATAAAGATCATAATAAAAAAGGAAAAAAGAGAACACGGCTACAGAGAATAGAGACGACACAATCAGACAGAGGAAGAAAAAAATTACATCAGGAGTAAAAAAAAAATGTGAGAATCCATAAAAAGGAAAAGGGACCAAGAAAGTGAAAGAACTGTCCTTTAAATGAGGTAATTAGACAAGACGATAGAAAAACAATCGCATGAAGTAAGAGGAAGAGGAATTCTGAAAAAAAAGAGGACACAAGAAACAGAGCAAATATTGGAACATAAGAAAGAAATCAGACAGATAAAAGGATACTGATATGAAAAGATAACACGAAACAAAATAGGAAACAGTCTCTGAGGAAGCAAATCAATGAAAGCGATGAGGCAGCTGAGGACAAAAAGAAATGAAATGGAGATTGAAATTAATTAGAAGACTGATCAACATATAGGCAAAAATAGAGGATACGAAAACAAGAGCTAAGAAATAAAAGAAGAATGAAAGTAACGAAAAAAAGGGAACCCACGTAGAAGAGAGAACGGAATAAACACAAAAAAGAGGATATTGAAAACGAAGAAAGATGAAGAGGAGACAAACAAAGAGACGAGAATTACGAACAAACAAAATAAATACAACACAAACAAAAATACTGGTAAGATTAGAAAGGTGTAGAAAAAGGAATGAAGCGTGTAACCAATAAGAAGGAGGAGCATAAGAGGAAGATGACCAAGAGGAATCAAGAGGAGCCGCTCATACCATTGCCAATTAACAGCGCGGCGTCAATTATTCCAAATGCCACGTTGAATTTTATGGAAGCCCCCCCCCCCTCCTCCTCCTCCTCCTCCTCCTCTTCTTCTTCTCGATCTGGTCTAATTAATTAACGAGGGAGACATTCCGTTCACATGTGGGAAGAAAGTTTTTTTTGTGTGAGAGAGAGAGAGAGAGAGAGAGAGAGAGAGAGATAGCATAAACCAAGCACCGTCACAGTTACCACCTCCACCACCACCACCACCACCACCAGCTCCGTCTCACCTGCCTATTAAGGTGATGACTAATTCAACGTGATTTAACACCTGAGCAAGTGTGTAAACCTCTCATTAGCAAAGCCGTGTCTGTGTAGGCGTCATTACCGCTCTCTCTCTCTCTCTCTCTCTCTTTTTATATAATTATTTATGATTTATTTTCTTCTTTACCTCCATCTTTCTCTATATCTTTACTCTTTTCTCCTCCTCCTCCTCCTCCTCCTCCTCCTCCTCCTCCTCCTCCTCCTCCTCCTCCTCCTCATCATCATCATCATCATCATCATCATCATCATCATCATCATCATCATCATCACCATTTTCTGACCATTATCAACCTTACTCTTTAAACTAACCTATACACATTATCTTCCTGTCTATCTTCTTTCTCCTACGGCTACTGTTTCCTCAACCTCATCTCCCTGCTACCTTTTCCTCTCCTCTTCTTCCATCTTCTCTTCTTTCTCCTCCTCCTCCTCCTCCATCGTCTCCTCCAGCAGGTCGCAGGTCAGGGGTCGTCACTAGTTAGGTGGGGGTGAACCTTCTCCCGAGACACTCAATAACAACGCAATTTTCTCCCCGTTTTGATAATCCCACGTCACTGTTAGCCCCCCCCCCCCCCCTCCCTTTCTCTCTCTCTCTCTCTCTCTCTCTCTCTTCGTTATTTCCATTATTTGGTTTTATTCAATTTCTGTTTACGCATATTTTGGTTCCACTCATTACAGTAAAGGAGACTCATTATCGTATAACATGATTCTTTCGTTCTTTTTGACCAACTGAAAACAATTTAATCATTTCCTTAGTTATTACATCCTTACGTTTTATATAGTTAAGCAAGGGGAGAGCTGCGCGATTGGATTATAGTTTCCAGACAGTTTTCTATTATTCAAGTCCTTTTTACAGTGTCATGAATAAGAAAGCAACAAAAGTACATTAATTTTTTAGTTAACTTTACTAAATTCAGTTGTTTTTCTATTCCTAGCTCTATTTATGGGGTTTGTTAGCGCCTTAATGCCTGCGTAGAATGCCCACATAAATAAGATCACTAACAGCCACAACAGCCAAGTAAGGAGCCAAATGACATAAGGTTCATCTTTAATTCTCGGCGCGGGGCTTTCTCAACACCCACTGGCCTGCTCTCCACCCCGCGCGCATCCACTTCCGCCCCCCCAGCCCCTTCTCTCTCTCTCTCTCTCTCTCTCTCTCTCTCTCTCTCTCATACACACACACACACACACACACACACACACACACACACACACACATACACACACACACACAACACATACACAAACGACACCTCCATTCACTGACCCCACCCCCCACCCCACAAGAGAGAGAGAGAGAGAGAGAGAGAGAGAGAGAGAGAGAGAGACGAAACCGAGAGAAAAACACGAAAACGAGATAACAAGAAAAAAAATGACAAATAGCGGGGTTTCCGGGCGTAATTTTCTCCCCACGGTGCGTAATGTGCGGGAGCGTAAGTAAGCTGCGGCGTCATCATCACCAAGTGGCGTGTGTGACCCCTGACCTGTGACTCCCGGCAGGCGCAGGTCACGTGCTGAACTCATTGCCAACTTCCGGCGGGGAGGGAAGATGCTGAGAGGGAGGAGGAGGAGGAGGAGGAGGAAAGAAGGTTGATGATCCTGGTTATAGTGGGATGACGTTGGGGAAAATAAAGATGAGTGTGGGTGATAAGATTGGGTGATAAAAGAGAGAGAGAGAGAGAGAGAGAGAGAGAGAGAGAGAGAGAGAGAGAGAGAGAGAGAGAGAGAGAGAGAGAGAGAGAGAGAGAGAGAGAGAGAGAGAGAATGAATGCTCTCTATTATTATATGCGAAAAATAACATTGATGGTTTTCTACACCCTCAAGGACGTCAGTAATTACTCTTTTTTATTCTTCCTCTAAATATACCTATCCATCTATGCAACTAACTATTTGTATGTGTGTATATTTTTTTCTTCCTGATAAAAATGCGCACACACACACACACACACACACACACACACATACGAACAAACTTATTTCAACACAGACAAGCTTCGGTGAGGGTGAGTTGCCTCCATCACACACTGGCGCGGCAAAACGCTAAACACACAGTTATTACACGCAACAAGTAGGTTATCAAGGTGAAAATCTCTTGCTATCTCCGTCGCCATCTCCAACCCAACCTTCACTTCTTCTTGCTCTTTCTCACGGTCTTCACACAGGCGAGTCGAGAGGTCAGAAGGAGAAACGAAGGAAAGGAAGGACAGAAATGAGAGGGGATGGGAAACGTGAAAAAGTGAGACGAGATGTAAGAGAGAAATGGAAGAGGTGGGGAACATATGGTCTACTAGGAAAAGGTGAGAGGATAAGGAGATAAAGAAATAAGGAGAAACGAAGGAAAGGAAGGACAGAATTGAAAGGGGATGGGAAATGTGAAAAGGTGAGATGAGATGTAAGAGAGAAATGGAAGGAGTGGGGAACATATGCGTAACTAGGTAAAGGTGAGAGGATGAGGAAATAAAGAGATAAGGAGAAACGAAGGAAAGGAGGGACAGAAATGAGAGGGGATGGGAAATGTGAAAAGGTGAGATTAGATGTAAGAGAGAAATGGAAGGAGTGTAGAACATGTGCTAGCTAGGAAAAGATGAGAGGATAAGGAGATAAAGAGATAAGGAGAAACGAAGGAAAGGAGAGGACAGAAATGAAGAGATGTAAGAGAAAAATAAAAGGAGGAGAGAACATATGCTCTACTAGGAAGAGGTGAGAGGAGAACACTGGACAATGGTGGAAAAAGCAGAAAAAGTGAAGGAAAGATAGAGGGAAGACAATATATATGGAAAATGAAAGAAATGTAATAGATACAGTTAAGAACACATGGATAGTAAATGCAAAGACGAAATAAATAACAAGGGGGAAAAAGAGAAAAGGTATTGGAGAGGAGAGTTTAAAATGGGGAGAAAAGAAAATGAAATAACAAAAGTCTAGCGTGAAAACAAGAGAAATGGAGAGGTGAGAGAAATAAAAGAGGTTGTAGAGGGCACCAAAAATAGACATAGGCAGCGAGGATTGAAAGGGAGTAGAGAAATAGAGAAGATCAGGGGAAGAAAGAAATAGGGTATAAGGAGACGAAGGAAGGAAGAGGAGTAATAAGATAAAAGACAAATAGAGCAACAGCAGAAACAAGAAACGGGAAGGTGAGGACAAGAGACCAGAGAAGACAAACAAGAGGAAAGAAAAGAATGAAAACAAGACAAGGGAGAGGAGACAGCCATAAACAACCATACGCATACGAGGACAAAAAAAGGAAAGAAGTGATACAAAAAGAAGACGAAGTAAAAGGAGAGAAGAGGAAAAAGGAAAACAGAAAATGGTAAAAGGCACGGTAAAGGATGAGAAAAGGAGGACCAAATTTAAAGAAGTAAAAGAAAAACGAAAAAAAAAAAAATAGGAAAAATAAAGGATAGGAAAGAAAACGAGGAATGGAAGAAGACGTGGGGTAAGGAAAATTAAAATAAAAAGGACAAAAAAAGGAGAAAAGATGAATGAGAGGGCAGAGGGGAAGAATGAAACGACAAGAATTGGGATAAGGAAAACGAAAACGAAAAAGACAAAAAAAGGGAAAAAATAAAAGGAGATGGAAGAGAGGAATGACAATAGAGAAGACTGGGATAACGAAAAAGAAAAGCAAAAAAAAAAAAGAAGAAAAAATGAAAGATGGAAGAGATGAATGAACAAATAAAGAAAAGGGGATAGAGAAAACGAAAACAAAAAGGACATAAAAGGAGAGGAAAGAGAGGGATGCATGAAAGGAGAAGACGTGGGATAAGAAAATCGAATAGGACAAAAAAGGAAAAAAATAAATGCGAGGGAAGGGAAAAGGGAATGAACAGAGAAAAACTGGACTTGGGAAAACGAAAATGAAAGGGACAAAAAAAGAAGAAAAAATAAATGAGAGGGAAGAGAAAGAGGAATGGAAGGGGAGGTAGAGGGAAAGAAGGGAGGGAGGGAGGGCAGCAGCAGCATTTCTTTGTAATTGGATAATTGGCGTCCCGTTAAGGTAAGGGCGTCCCACAGGTATCCAGGCCCAGTGGTTGTCAACTCTCCGCTCACCTGTGTCCGCGCCCGACCCTCCACTCACTCCCTCTCCCCAAGACAACACTCACCATCTATCCACCCACTCTCCACTCTCCACTCTCTCTCTCTCTCTCTCTCTCTCTCTCTCTCTCTCTCTCTCGCGCACGTTTTCTCCTCTTCCTCCTCCTCCTCCTCCTCCAGCCATTACACTAACCGCAGCACGCACACATCCTCCCTAACAAAGCCTCTTTCATCTATCACACTGACCTATGCAAGCAAGCGCACACACACACACACACACACACACACACACACACACACAGGCAAGCACACCTCCACCTACACTCATCCACCCACTCACCCACCCTATAACACACACACACACACACACACACACACACACACACACACACAATAAGTTTTAAGGATGTGACGAAATTTAGCCTCCCAAACAGAGCTATCACACCCAGGAATCCAATACCTAATGAAGTCGTGTGTGCCAGAATGGTATACGCAATCTAAACGGAATGAATAATAAAATAGTTTCGAAAGACGAGAGTATCGAGATTTACTCAATCCTCTAAAATATACAGCTGGGTACGAATAGTAAAGTGAGAACAATTAGGCAAGAACAGACACAACAGGCACCACCATCAGCATGGGACGGAGCACAGCAAGGCCTGCGTGAAGGACCATATCACCTAAGTTTCAGCCTAACAAGCAGTAGGAGAATAGGGCACATACGACAATGCATATGAACCACTCTTGTCTGTATTCCAATCAGGGACACCACGATCCTGAAAACTCGAGCTAGAACATGAAATTTACATGGTTCTGGTCAAAACAGGTAATGCTTACCAATCTTCACTTTGGCAACAGTTTAGTTCCATGACGCAGATTAATTTTCATAGTACTTTTTCACTGATTTTAGTACTAATTGGGTTTGTGCTGAGGAGTAAGCGAGAACATCATATTTGTATAAATTGATACAGGATTTCTGCTTCTATTCGTTAGTCTCCAAAGACACCTTGCGTAGCTGTAAAGATTTCAGCAAATGACATCGCCAGGGTAACAACTTTCCATCATTAATTAAGTAAACTACTATTAGTGAGTATTTGTGACAACGAAGCAAAATGAGTTTCGTGCTGAAAAGTTCGACAAGAGCCCGAACACACACACACACACACACACACACACACACACACTGTATACATATTATATATATATATATATATATATATATATATATATATATATATATATATATATATATATTTATATATATATATATATATATTTCTACTACCTTTAAATGAATTTAATTAAATAATTGGATAATACAATAATGTCATATAGTGTTAAGATTGTTTCGTTCTTAGGATAATAACAAAGATTTTGTATAAATACCACGACACTTGACAACGTTGTATTCCAACGTTGTCAAGTGTCGTGGTATTTATACAAAATCCTATTATCCGAAACACGAAACAATCTTAACACTATATAACATTATTGGATTATCCAATTTGAGAGGTAGCAAGGTGTGGGTTGGTTGACCTTCAGCGCCCACCACCCACCCGCCGCCAATCTCGTGAAATACTTGCTACAATTACTTGCCAATAGAAAAAGGGATACAAGAAAAAGAAGAAAATGAAGGAAAGTAAAAGAGGCCTAATAATATTATGTATGAGCCCGACCATCGCGCACAGCACCAGGCCATGGCGGGGCGGCAGGTGTGCAGGCCCCTGGGTGGCGGAGACGAGGCGGGGCGGGGCGGGAAAAACGCCGTGCCGGCAGTGTCAACAAAGCGGGACCAATGGAGGGGCCGGGAGGGGCCGGGAGGCGGCGGGGCGGGGCGGGGCGGGACGGGGCGGGAACCAGACGAGTAAAGCACCGGAAACGTGACGCCCGGAGGAAAATGGCGGCCGGGGGAATACCTGGCAATGGCGAGAGAGAGAGAGAGAGAGAGAGAGAGAGAGAGAGAGAGAGAGAGAAAGTAATGCGTACAAATTAGACCAATTCCATCTCGCCTTCACTATTGATGAAAGGAAAGATAACAGGTGCTAAAATCCAGGTCTAAATCTCCCGACCCTTGACCTAATCTCTCTCTCTCTCTCTCTCTCTCTCTCTCTCTCTCTTCCTGTTTGTGTGCTGGTAACGGTGGTGGTGACAGCTATCAAGTAGACCCATCTCTCTCATTTACCGAGCCTCCTCCTCTTCCTCCTCCTCCCCCGGCCCCACCCCCGGCCCCACCCCCGCCACAAAGCCATCGTCCTGCGGTTCAGCCTGGGAAACCGCGTGAAACTGGGTCGCTTACAATCTGACGCTTTCGTGTTAGTTTGCCTCCGAGTTCTGGCCCTTTCTCTCTCTCTCTCAACTCTCTCTCTCTCTCTCTCTCTCTCTCTCTCTCTCTCTCTCTCTCTCTCTACACAATACATCCACCACCACGACCGTTATTTACTATTACCTCAAGAGCTGTTACTGCTACACTTGAATTACTAGAATATTTATCCTTTACTATCGAACACAAAAATTAGCGACCATAATTTCAGAAAAAAAAATGTCATTAAGTAGTTGGCACAAAGCTGTTATGGAGAGGCAGTATGAAAATGTATGTGAAGACAGAAATAACCTGAGCCGTGCCAGGATTCGCTGATCAAAACTAAAAAAATAATAATTGCTTGACAAGTTCCCTCACGTTCCTGATCTTTCTTTGGTTACCTTTATTCCTTCACTCATCATTTTCTTACTTCTTTACTTCCTTCTTTCTTACCGTCCAGTCTTCATTCACGATTATCTTTTTATAATAATAATAATAATAATAATAATAATAATAATAATAATAATAATAATAATAATAATAATAATAATAATAATAATAATGTCACGCCTCCACACTAAAGAACAAAAAAAAAAGCTAATCTCAGCCAACTAATATTCGAAGCAAATGGCCTTCAGCACACACCAGGTAAATGTATTCCATTATTATTCACAACAAGGCGTGCGTGGCGGTAGCAGATTTTCCGGCGTGATAGTGGAAGAGGAGGAGAAGGAGTAGGAGAAGGGGGAAAAGGAGGAGGAGGAGGAGGAGGAGGAGAAGAAGAAGAAGGAGGAGGAGGAGGAGGAGGAGAGTAACAGTGGTAGCAGGTGAGGTTGTAATAGCTTCTGAGATATTGCAAGTAGGTGTGACCAAGATGAAAGCTAAGGATATTGAAACTGTTAGTGTTGAGTACCGACGGTGTGACTATAACTGTGGCGGTGGTAGGGTGTAGGTGTTTATGAGGCCATGGAGGTGACTGTAGCGTGCGTGGGTGTTGGTAAGGCTTGAGATGTGACTGTGGTGTGCGTACGTGTTGATGTGGCTAGAAATGTGGAGGGTGGTGGATGGGTGTTGGTGTGGCTGGGGGTGTGGAGGCTGCTGCTGGTGATATGTGTGGCAAAAGTGGAGCCAAGTGTGAATATGAAAGGGCAACATCTGTTTAAGGAGTGACAAAAAAAAAGGTGTGTTTCGTGTCTCTTGCTAATTAGGATTATTGTACTGTTGCAAACACGTAAATGGGAATCAATGGCATATGAGTACGGAAAAGATTAGCTTGAGACAGAAATATATATGGAGAGATTTGATTCAATACACTTTAAGCTATAACGGACAACGCTAAATTTTACCGCCGTGTTAAATTTACTTTCTTACCGTGATTGGAATATATTATTATGAACGACGCTGCAATACAACCCTTCATACATCACAGCCTTCCCTACTCAATTTCAGCCACTCCAGCCTCCTTCAAATTTCTTTACAGCCAGAACACTCAAGATGATTCACGAGTAAACAGATAAAAAAGTAATATTTACAAAACCCAACTTCAACAACTTATACCATCAAACTCATTACTTGCTCATCCTCTTCGCACCATTCTTCTCACGCCTCATTCTCTCACCATTTTATCCCCTATCTCTGGACTCCCATCCCCACATCCCTTTCCTTTCATTGACCCGTCTCTCATTTCTCATTGATCTCTTAAATTCCCACAACATCCC
>NW_026110773.1:187500-220000 GCF_024679095.1 Eriocheir sinensis
GGAGGAGGAAAGGCGGACGACGAAGAGGAGGAGGAGGAAGAGGTTGATGAGGAGAAAGAGGCGGTGAAGAAGAGGGAAAGGAAGCTGAAGACAAAAAAAAATAACTGAATACACATAAGGGGATTTTAGAGGCGATACGCATTCCTGCTAAAATCTGCGGTTATGTCGTGCGGATGGTTAGGGGTTGTGGTCATGGACGAGACGAGGAGACGAGGAGGAGGAGGAGGAGGAGGGACCCAGGACAGAGGCGAGGGACAGAAGCTGGAGGGCGGCGGGGACTGTCTAAACGGGACTCTGAAACACACATTAGCAGGTGACAGAGGGCATTAAGGTGCGGACAGGTGTTCACCGCTAAGAGGCCGCTCGGGTGTGGGGGGGAGGAGGGGAGGGGAGGGAAACGGAGAGGGGTGGTAATGAGGCAAAAGAAGGGGACTGGAAAAGGTGAAATGGAGGACAGGAAGGGAGGGAGGGAAGAAAGAAAGAAAGACAGATAGACAGACAGACAGACAGACAGACGGACAGACAGACAGACAGAGAGACAGACAGACAGACAGACAGAGAGAAAGAAAAAAAGAAAGAAAGAAAGAAAGAAAAAAGAAAGAAAGAAAGGAAGCAAGGAAGGAAGGAAGGAAGGAAACAAAGAAGAAAGGAAGGAATATAGGAAGAAAGGAATGAATGAATGAATGAAGAAAGAGAAAGAAAAAGGAAGGAAGGAAGGAAGGAAGAAAGAAAGAAAAGAAGGAAAGAAGGAAGAGGGGAAGGGAGAAAGGAAAGAAGGGAAAGAGGAAAACATAGTAGTGGTAATAAGCGAAAGAAAACGAAATGGAAGGAAAAGTGAAGGCGCCTGTACAAAAAGGAAGGTAGGGAGGAAGGAAAGAAAAACGGAAGGAAGGAGAAAAAGATGAGAAATGAAAGAGGGGAATAAGACTAAGAATGGATGGAAGGGAGGAAAGGAGGAAAGTGAAGACGAGAAAAAGAGATAGGAGAGAGATAGCGAGGGAAAAAAGAGAAGGAAGTAGTGTTGAGAAAAAAGACTAGGAGTAGATGGGGGAAAGGGAAGGAGTAGGGAAAGAGAAGTAATGGGAAAGAAAGAGAGGGGGACGGAAGGAGGGAGGGAGGGGATAGGTACTGAGGGAAAGACAGAATGGAATGAAAGATAAAAGGGAAAGAATAAGGTGGAGACAAAAAGTAAAAAAACCAGACGGAATGGAAGGAGAAGGCAGCAGAAAAAGAGGATGGGAAGATATTAAGTAAACGACAGGGAATGAAGAGGGGAGGGAGGGAGGAAGTGAGGTGGTAATGAGGAAAATAGAGACTTGAAGGAAAATAATAGCAAAGACAAAAAGAGAAAGGGTAAAGGTTACGCACGGAAGCGAGTAGGGGCGATAAATGAAGTAAGGAAAATGACGAAGAGGTAAAGGAATAGAGTGGAATTAAGCAGTAATATATATCTGTCTAAGGCGTAGAATATGTCTGTATGGGCATACGCTAATGGGACGCGTCGCCTCGCCCACCCTGCAACGCTAAACCCGGAGGTTAATTCGAGCAAGTCTCCATGCAAGCCCCTTCTCACCCTAAGTAGAACCCCATGGCAGTACCCATCAACTTCCTCCTCCATGAACTCTGTAGGCGTCCCCTTGGCTTTCTCCACTCCAGTGTCTTACATACATACATACATACGGTACATGCATGCATGCATGCATACACACACACACACACACACACACACACACACACACACACACACTGAGACTTGCCGCAACGCAAGATATTAGTGATTCTGCGGAAGATACACACGAGGTGACCATACTACAAGCATTTTAAGATGGGCACCGCACACACACACACACACACACACACACACACACACACACACACACACACACACACACACACACACACACACACATACACACACACACAGGGGGCCGGTATAATCAAAGGGTAGGTCCCCCAGCGCGCCTGCTAATGGTAACATACTGTCCACGGGGCCGGTCAGGTTAGGAGACGGGCTCGATCACCTGTTTTAATTACCAGATACCTATCACAGAGCCGCATGAAGCAGGGCGGGAGGGGCGTGGCTCCGGCGGTAACGGTGGTGGTGGCGGTGGATGTGGAGGTGGAGTAACGAGATGACTAGAGGAGTGGGGGAGGAGGTATTAGTAGTAGAAGTAGTAGTAGCAGTAGAAATTAAAAGATTGAAGAGACGGAGGATCAGAGTAGGAGTAAGAGGAGGTTGAGTAAGGAAAAGAAAAAGGAGAGGGAGAAGGATAGGGAGGAGGATGCGAGGATGAGGCGGGCAAGGAGGAGGAAGACGAGTATAAGAAGAGGAGGTGAAGATGAGTTGGGTTAGTAGAGGAGGCATCGAGATCATCCTCATTGTTTTGTTTACCGTTGCGAGGGATGGGAGAGGAAAAAACTCGACCATGATGTGTGTGTGTGTGTGTGTGTGTGTGTGTGTGTGTGTGTGTGTGTGTGTGCTGAGGAACTTCATTTACCTTCCTGCACGCCCGCCAAAAAAAAAGAGGTCCATTGCAAGATGACGCTGCACTCTAGATAGATAGACTGATAGCTCGATAGATGATTGATGGATGGATACCGGCACGAGGAGATTATGCAGAGGCTGAAGATAAACGCTCCACCAGAAACATGTAGTTCAATACTTCCTGCATGATTAAAGATCCATAAAAAAACAAGAATTCATAAAAGATTCGTATAAATCATAAATCAATTAATAAAAGAATAACAAAGGAAATAGTTGATGAAAAGGGATAGCCATATCTTAAAATACTGCTGATGATACACGATAAAATTTACAGTGATTTTTTTTTAAATTTAGCAGCAAGAGAAATATTACCAACAACTAGACACTAAAGGGATACTTCGACATACTGACATCTACGAAATAATATTGAAACTAAATGATCCTAGCTGTTGAGACACATAATAATACTGAAAAGGGGTATCTTGGTAAAAAATATATATGTATGATTTTATTGAGAGGATTCCGGTAAAAACAAAACATACTCCAGAACATTATTTTCATTATTAATTGTGGGCCGCTGTATTTCTTCTTTCAATATATAAAACAAAAATCACATTGAATACCTCATAAAGTCTACTCTCAATTTCATCTCCTCTACCAGTAACGATCATCACCAAAAACAGCCATCACCATAATTACCACCCTCACATTCATCACCATCAGCCTCCACATTACCACAACCTCCAACATCATTGACCCCACTATACTCACTCCCCGCTACATCCTCACCATCCCCTCATAACAACACCAGAACCTTCATCACCTCCAACGCCTTCAATCCCACTATCACCACACCTCCCTACACTATCACCATCCCCTCACAACACCATCACGATCAGTCCCCGTAATACCACCATCGACATCACTAATACTACCTCCCTCCTTCCTGACACCATCGCCATCACCATCACCTCCCAGCGTCACCTCGGGCCAGTCATCGAGTTCACACGACATCACGTCCAAGACAGACTCCCGATAGGTCTTCCTCCTCCTCCTCCTTCTCCTCTTCCTCCTCCTCCTCCTGCTCCTCTTACCTCCTTCTCCTTCTCCTCCATAAAAGTCACAATGGAAGGTCAAAAAAAGCTCTCGATGCACGTGATAGATCCTCGCAAACGATCTATCTCTCTCTCCTAGGTAAATTAGTTTCACATTATTAAGGTTCAGGCTCACGAACTGTCGTTATTATTAAACCTATAATATCATTTTGTAATTTAGCTGGCCGGTAATACTTGTTTTGCACGTATAACATTTTATTTTTCCTTCAATACAAGTTGTTAGTGTTTCTTGGGGGGAAAAAAAAGTGTTTCAAGTATTTTACGAGATCATATTAGATAAAAACTTGTACTGGGTTGCAGGTTTTAACTTTTCAATCGTGTTAGTATCAAAGCCATTCTGCAATAAGCATGCGTTATGGCTCAGCTCATCCCGACAAGAACGTAGAAAATTCAGACACCAGCAAAAAGGAGTATATAAAGACCTAACTTGCTTTCATGACACACCCACACTATCGATATCTTGTTCATGGTGGAAAAAATCATTCATATGCCCTGAACCTGATCTACGATACGTTTTGTCTGAAAAAAGTGGCTCTCGAGGAAACTTTCAAGAAAATCTGTTGCTGAAATTTATAATACACGGGAAGGTAAAGATGAATAATGATATTGCAATTACTGGCACTATTACTACTATTACTACCGTCTCTTACTATTACTCATACTACTACTGTTCCTACTACCGTCTCTTACTATTACTCATACTACTAATGTTACTACTACCGTCTCTTACTATTACTCATACTACTACTGTTACTACTACCGTCTCTTACTACTACTCATACTACTACTGTTCCTACTACCGTCTCTTACTATTACTCATACTAGTACTAATGTTACTACAGTCTCTTACTATTACTAATACTACTAATGTTACTACCTTTTCTTACTACTTGTACTATTATTGCTACTACTACTACATCTACTACGAAAATCTACTACGACTACTACTACAAATCGTGTTAGCAGCGTATTCTCAACGTTACAAGTCGTATACGAAAGAGTAAATGTTTATTCGCTTCTCTCTCTCCGACCTCCAAGTCTCCCATAGTCACAAAAGAAAAACCGTCTCCCAGAGTTACCGTCCACGGCTGTGCCATAACATTCAGGTTAGGCTGCCTTCAGTGTGTCGATGCACCGGTTTCGTTCAGGGCCGTAAACTGTTAAATAAGTAATCAAATAACAACGACGAAACAGAAGAATATTAATCTACCCACTCACTGAATTGAAATAGGCTTATTTAAGCAAATATAGTTTTAGTTGTGTGTGTGTGTGTGTGTGTGTGTGTGTGTGTGTGTTTGTGCGAGAGAGAGAGAGAGAGAGAGAGAGAGAGAGAGAGAGAGAGAGACATATAAGCAAACACACACACACACACACACACACACACACACACACTTACTCACCACCCACCCACACACACACACCCACACACACACACACACACACACAACCACACACACACTTACTCTCTCTCACCCACACTCACACACACACACACACACACACACACACACACACACACACACATATCAGACCCCCATTCCCCGTCCCCCTTCTGTTTGTATTTGTTTCATTAGCGAAGAAAAATTGTATTTATAATATGTAAATTTTCAGCCTGACGGCTGCCGCAACCAAATAAACCCTTTATTATTATTATTATTATTATTATTATTATTATTATTACACACACACACACACACACACACACACACACACACACACACACACACACACCTAGGTAGATCATAGCTTTTCGTGGCGGCATTTAGAGGGTCAAAATTGGCGTTACCTTGAGTTTAATTTAGTTCAGTCACGTTCGCTTCGCTCCACTGCAACAGACCTTTGTAATTAAGCCAACACCTGCCCCTGCCAATACCACCGCCATTATACACTCCCTCCTCCACCCTCTCCATAGCTTCTTCTTGCCATCTTTACATCTCATACTCATATCTAGGTTGCAAATAATTCTGCTTATAGCACGACTATAGAAACAACTACTTTTTTTTTACAACAAAGGAGACAGCTCAAGGGCACAAAAAAAAGCAAAAAAAAAAAAAAAAAAGCCCGCAACTCGCTGCTCCCAAAAAAGAATCAAAAGAGGTGGCCGAAAGAGAGGTCTTTTTCGGGAGGAAAGGTGTCCTGATACCCTCCATTTGAAAGAGTTCAAGTCGTAGGCAGGAGAAAATACAGATGAAGGAAGATTATTCCAGAGTTTACCAGCGTGAGGGATGAAAGAGTGAAGATGCTGGTTAACTCTTGCATATGGGGTTTGGACAGTATAGGGATGAGCACGAGTAGAAAATCGTGTGCAGCGGGGCCGCGGGAGGGAGGGGAGGCATGCAGTTAGCAAGTTCAGAAGAGCGGTCAGCGTGGAAATATCGATAGAAGATAGAAAGAGAGGCAACATCGCGGCGGAATTTAAGAGGTAGAAGACTATCTGTAGGAGGAGAGCTGATGAGTCGAAGAGCCTTAGACTCCACTCTGTCCAGAAAAGGTGTGTGAGTGGAGCCCTCCCACACGTGAGATGCAAACTCCATACGAGGGCGGACAAGGCCCCTGTATATGGATAGCAACTGCACAGGGGAGAAGAACTGGCGGAGACGATACAGAACGCCCAACCTCGAGGAAGCCGATTTAGCGAGAGAGGAGATATGAAGTTTCCAGTTGAGATTTTGAGTTAAGGATAGACCGAGGATGTTTAGTGTTGAAGACGGTGACAGCTGAGTGTTGTCGAGAATAGGGGATAGGTGTTTGGAAGATTGTGTCGAGTTGATAGGGGGAGAAATTGAGTTTTTGAGGCATTGAAGGACACAAGGTTCCTTCTGCCCCAATCGGAAATGATAGCAAGGTCTGAGATTAAGCGTTCTGCAGCCTCCAGTCTGGAGTCGTGTACTTCCTGTTGAGAGGGTCTTCTATTGAAAGAATTTGAATAATGCAGAGTGGAGTCGTCGGCGTATGAGTAGACAGGACAGTTTGTTATGGAAAGAAGATCATTGATGAATAACAGGAAGTGAGTGGGTGATAGGACAGAGCCCTGTGGAACGCCACTGTTGATAGGTTTAGGGGAAGAGCAGTGACCGTCTACCACCGCAGAGATAGAACGGCCGGAAAGGAAACTGGAGATAAAGGAACAGAGAGAGGGATAGAATCCGAAAGAGGGCAGTTTAGAAAGCAAAGACTGATGCCAGACTCTATCGAAGGCTTTCGATATGTCTAGCGCAACAGAGAAAGCTTCACTGAAACGGCTAAGAGAGGCAATCATTTGTTTTTATTATCATTACTGTTAGCATCATTACTCTTGTTATTTTCTTTTAATAATCATTTTATTATTATTATTATTATTATTATTATTATTATTATTATTATTATTATTATTGCTATTGTTATTGTTATTATTATTATTATTATTATTATTATTATTATTATTATTATTATTATTATTTTTATTGTTATTGAAACTGTTATCATTATTATTTTCATTATTGTTATTATCATTGTTATTTTTATATTATTATTATTATTATTATTATTTTTATTATTATTATCATTATCATTATTATTATCATTATATACTATTACAATTATTATGATTATTACTATTATCATTATTATTACTAATTCCAGACGGACGGGAAAGGGGTGAGACAACACCTGTTAATGAAACAAAACAAAAATATGCCAATGAATGTAAAACGTAGTGGAAACAGCAGAAACTAGCACTACTTATATAATAAACTTAATTATACAATAAAGCTGCATATATGTGAAATACATAAAAAGAGTACGCAAGTATCTGCATCACACACACACACACACACACACACACACACACACACACACACACACACACACACACACAATAAAATACTGGCTACAACACGTCTCAGTGGTGTCAACGCTAATGTTGCACGGAAGTCATTCATTCGCACAAGACAAACGACGCCATTCCAGCCCTGCAATCAAGTAACTGCAAATTAGGGTTAATGCAGAGTTCATGGCGAAACTAAGCAGCTCTATCGAGTCCAAAGTGTTTAGCAAAGACAATTTTAAAACCCTTCCTTTTCAAGTCAATTATTATTCTTGTTGTAAATAATTCATTATCTTATCTCTTATACAACACCTATGAAAAATTCATAGGTTATGAAATATATATATATATATATATATATATATATATATATATATATATATATATATATATATATATATATATATATATATATATATATATATATATATATATATATATATATATATATATATATATATATATATATATATATATATATATATATATATATATATATATATATATATATATCTATATATATATATATATATATATATATATATATATATATATATATATATATATATATAATTTCACTAATATTTTTTAAGCAAACCAATGTTGCACAAATACGATATAAAGCTCTTACGATTTGCATTTCTCTATGCTCATGTTACAAAAGACACGAGTTCATGAGGTATAATTTAAACTATATAAATCTGAAATGATTAGGTTACCATATGTTACCCATATGTATACCATCATATACCTCTACTGATCTCACAAGCAAGCCTATTAATATCCCAGAAACTATAGACACCAAAATTATTGTTAAGCCAAAATATCAAACCAAATCACAGCTAAGTCTCATTACAACAAGTTACGCGTAAGAAAAATATCCCACAGGCACGTCCAGGCGTTGAGACATACACACCCTTCAGCTCAACCTCGATAAAGTGCTGATAAGTCGCCAAAACAAGTTATTGTCATGCGAATGAAGAGTTCCGAGTAAGTTCAGGAGTCGTGGCGTAGCCTGCCCAAGCCCTCCCTGGCCCGGACACGTGTAGTTGTGGACGCCTCGCCTTGACTTCTTAATTCACCGGCTGCTGACGCCGCTACTTTTGGTATTATTGCTAATATTTACAACATACTGCAACTCACATACGTGCTACGCAAGAGCAGATTACTAATAATGAAGCAAAAAAGTAGTTTTACGTGGAAAGTTTCACTCCAAACCAGTATGTAGCCTAAAGCTGTTGACGACAATGTGAGAAACATTTCTCCATATGAATAAGCTGGAAAAAAATATAGGTCTAGCTGTACCAATATGTTTAAACTTTAAAAAAAAATTGTGAAGGTAAACTTCCAGTGGAGTAGGGAGACACCTGAAACCTAACTCAGCTACGGAGGCGCAGCGGCTGGGGTGTAAAGATAGAAAGCCCATTTTAACTATCACTCTGCCAGGGAATAGAACCCAAAATCTCTATTCAACCGAGAAATTTCGTGCCAATTCCCCCCCCCACAAAAAAATTATAGATCCGCCACTGCACATAACTACTGGTATATAACTGGCACTGAGCCGATCAAGGAATAGTATGACAAAAAACGGAGTGACGTAAGCCTTATCCTGCCGAAACAAAGAAAACGTACATCAGAAGAAGGCACACCCAAACACACACACACACACACACACACACACACACACAAAAAAAAAAAAAAAAATCGTTATCGTATATTACCTTAGTCCTTGGAGAGAGAGACATGACTTCAGGGGATGTAACGATGTAAGGAACGAGAGACGAGATGGCTGTCATTTACTGATCGGTAGCGGCAAATCACTATTCACTAACACGACTAACTTATTTCTTCTTGCTTCACAGTTATAATCACAACACGCACGATTGTCCACTTAAACTTCCCTTGCTCCTTTGGTGAAAGTGGATCCTTGTGTTTTCTCCTTGCTTCCTTTTATCTTCCCACTGTTTCATTATGTATCTTCATTGTTCACTGTTTATTACACTATTATCCTCCCTTCACTGTCTTCGTCCAAACTCACAGTATTGTTCACGTATATCACTCCTGAATTTTCACTGTTTACTACTTCACTTTTCTGACTTTTCACTCATGCTCCCAAGTCACACTAATATGGTTTTCTGTTAATTCTTCACTTTTTTTCACGCTTCATCCCAATTCACACTGGTTTTGTTTTCTGTTAATTCTTCACTTTTTTTTTTAATTCACTCATTCTCTCAACTCACACTGGTATTGTTTTCTGTTAATTTTTCACTTTTATTTACTTCACTCTTCGTCCCAATTCACAGTGGTATTGTTTTTTGTTAATTCTTCACATTTTTTTACTTCACTCTTCGTCCCAACTCACACTGGTATTGTTTTCTGTTAATTCTTCACATTTTTTTACTTCACTCTTCGTCCCAACTCACACTGGTATTGTTTTTTGTTAATTCTTCACATTTTTTTACTTCACTCTTCGTCCCAACTCACACTGGTATTGTTTTCTGTTAATTCTTCACATTTTTTTACTTCACTCTTCGTCCCAACTCACACTGGTATTGTTTTCTGTTAATTCTTCACATTTTTTTACTTCACTCTTCGTCCCAACTCACACTGGGATTGTTTTTGTTAATTCTTCACAGTTTTTTACTTCACTCTTCGTCCCAACTCACACTGGTATTGTTTTCTGTTAATTCTTCACATTTTTTTACTTCACTCTTCGTCCCAACTCACACTGGTATTGTTTTCTGTTAATTCTTCACATTTTTTTACTTCACTCTTCGTCCCAACTCACACTGGTATTGTTTTCTGTTAATTCTTCACTTTTTTTTACTTCACTCATCGTCTCAACTCACACTGGTATTGTTTTCTGTTGTCTTCACTTTTCTGATTTCACTTACCTTACTAAATCACGCATATATTGTTTTCTGCTAATTCTTCACTTGTTTAACATCACATCCTTCGAAACTTACACTGGTATTATTTTCTGTTCATTCTTCACTGCAATCCCTACTCAGTCACTCACTCACTCACTCTGGGTTCTGTAAATGAGCGTCTTCAGTTACCGAACACCTGAGAGAAAAACAGGAGAGGTATATAAAGAGCTCATGGCTTTTCTGAAAAACAAACACCTATTATTACACTCAACAAACGCTACACACAACCAAATGATAAATAAAAAAAATTAAAAAGTCGATCATGCTAGACTACAGCAAGCTACAACAACGAACCGATTCTCTCTCTCTCTCTCTCTCTCTCTCTCTCTCTCTCTCTCTCTCTCAAACACACCCAACAAATACCTACCAAGACAGACAACCACAGCAAAACACAGTACCAGGCTAGGCTACGGGAGCACCCACATTCACACATACCTCTATTTTCTGTCATCAAAAGCACAAACACACGTCAACCCGGTTATCAGCCCTCCACCGCCTTCTCTACATGTTGGACTAATAACATAATGAGTTTCCTTGGTTTGGGAAGCCTGGATGACCCTGTATTCACCCGCTTAAACGGAGACAGCGAACCTTACCTCTGCCTGGGGCCTGCCATGTGCTCGACCCAATCAGCGTTACCAGACTAGCGTACTCAGAACATTGCATTTATCAGTTCCGCCTAAAAGCTATTACACTCCTACAAAAAGACGAGTATTCAGTCAAACTTATCATCTAGAACTTAATTACTATATGCTGTACGAATGTAAAAAAAGAAATCAAGGTTAATAAAGCTGATTTGACTGTAGTATCATTTTCGCAAACATGGGAACACTGCATGGTGCTCTTCTTCGTGCCTGTTCACCGCCTCTCCACACCGCACGAAATCCACAGACAAGCTCATTTGATTGTTTTTGCCAGTTGTTTATATCACATGTACAAGGAATAGCTCAGAGAATTATGGTGTGTTGATCTGTAGCATTGAACACAGAAAAATATTTACATGAATGTGACTGAACAGACTGAAGTATCGAAACAATGATGAAGCTCCATTAGAGAAAACGGTAATGGGTGGTAGACTTGTTCATTTTATGCATCCTATAAACATGATGTTATATGCGCCATTCGTTTGGAAAAATCACTTAGAACAAAATAACGAATAATGAATGCTTCCTTCCCTTCCTATATCCTTCGGGTGACTCTCTTCTTTCATTTCCTATATCCCCCCAGCAACTTTCATTCTTTCGTATATCCTACCAGTACTTTCCTTCCTGTCCTTTTCCACGTAGTTGCGTACACCCTTCGTGACTCCCTCCCGATCTAACCCTGCCTTCACACCTTTATATCTCTCCCATACGTCTTCCCTTCCTCTATCCTATCAGTACCTTTCTTTTTCCCTTCCTATTCCAAGCAGTTGCATACACCCCTCTCCTTACCCCCTCTCCCCATCTTCTAATCCTGCCTTTACACGACTATATCTCTCCCATACGTCTTCCCTTCCTCTATCCTATCAGTACCTTTCTTTTTCCCTTCCTATTCCAAGCAGTTGCATACACCCCTCTCCGTGCCTCCCTTCCGATCTTCTAACCCTCTCTTCACACCTTTATATCTCTCCCATACTTCTTCACCTTCGCTTCATCCCACCTGACTTTTCTTAGCACCTGTATCACCTTGTCTAGCGCGTCAATTTATGGTTCGCCGCTTCTCGTTTATCGCAGCACGTCCTCGGTGTTTACGTCTGATAACTGTTTGTTTTCCATTATAATTCACGACATCGTAAAACACACAGACTCCTCTTCTTCTACTGTACCTTCCCGTAAAACCCTCCGTTACTAATTGTCGCTGCGGGGCCCATCTTGTCCTTGCCTGAACAAAAATAGCCTAAAAGTCGCCCTTATCGCCACTCTAACTACCACGTCTGTCACTGGGGATTCATAATGGAAGGGAAGAGTGGACGGCCAGAGGGAGAAAAGGACAGAGGAAGGGAAGGAAGGTAATACGAAAGGAAAGTTGTGGTGTGATGTATTGATGTTAGAGAGAGAGAGAGAGAGAGAGAGAGAGAGAGAGAGAGAGAGAGAGAGACTATAGTTAAACGTCATAGAGTAACAGAAATAAAAAGCAACGATCTGGATTTGCAACGCTTAACTTCAATTTAAATTTCAAGTAGTATTAAAAAATATATATGATGAGGCCGCCGGAATAGCAGAAGGAAAACGTGGGGCTACAAGCATAGAGCAGGGAAATAAAGAAAATGGGAACGAATGAATAGAACACGAACTAGGACAAAGACGAAGACGAGGACGAGAGCAAGAACGAAGACGAAAAGGTTGATAAATGCAAGAATGAGTGAAACAAATAATATAAGGGCAAGTATGAAGAGAGAAGAAAGGAAGGCAAACCAAAAATGTAGGAAAAATATAAGATTAAGACCAATGCAGAGACTGAAGAGTAAAAAAAAACGATAAGAAACAGTAATGAATAAACAAATAATATCAGGGCAAGGAAGTAGAGAGAAGAAAGGCAAACCAAAAATGTAAAAGACAAAAAACAAGACCATGGCAGAGACTGAAAAGAGCAAGAGACTACAACGAACAAAAAAGGTGTACCGGGACAAGAACGAAACAGAAATTAATAAATACTAATGAGAACTTACACAGGATATAAAAAATAAAACCAACACCTGCAAACCAGCAAAGTTGGATCAGACGACGAAGAACGAGAGTAAGCATAAGAAAACAGCATCGGAACTAGACCAAAGAAGACGAAAAATAAAAGTACGCATGATAAAACAAACAACGAAGACCAGCAACATCACCACGATACCGATGACGACGACATAAACCACGGCGATGAAGAAAGTAATGACGAGGAATAAAAAAAAGAATAATGAGTGAAGGAAGGCTGAAGACACACTGATAACGACGATGACAAGACCCACAACGAAGAAGACGAAGACGACGACGACGGAGAATAAGATTAATGAATGAATGAAGTTTAAGGCAACATAATTAAACATGCCAGTAACGAAGACGAGGATGAAGATGAGAAAAGCCAAGGATGAAAAAGAAGTTGAAGGCTGGAAGAACATACCGATAGGGAGGACAACGACTAGGACGAAGAAGGGACGAGGAAGGACGATGATAATGAAGAAGCTGAAGACTGAAGGAACACGCCGGCAAGCCACAAAGATGCCTTATGGGTTTTATGGCCGTCATTCTCGACTTTAATTACACCAGACCTTAATGGCGGATCGTGGGGAAATGGGGAGGGAGGGGAAGGGGGATGTGAGGGCGGGGTTGGAGGGAAAGATTCCTCCTCTAATTAATCCTCCCGGCAAAGGCTTAGGTATATGGCGGTGAGTAGACAGTGTAGTGGAGGAAGCGTGAGAGAGAGAGAGAGAGAGAGAGAGAGAGAGAGAGAGAGAGAGAGAGAGAGAGAGAGAGAGAGAGAGAGAGAGAGAGAGAGAGAACCGTTAGTAGCTGGTGTAATGGAGGAAACGTGAGATAGATAGATAGAGAAAAGAAATGAGGTGAGCATATTAAGGAAGAGACAGAAGCAGACACGCATGCAGACAGACGCGCACACATGCACAAAGAGAAATTTAGACAGATGCCGATAAAGAGACAGACAGACAACAATAAAAATACACAAAAGCAAAAAAAAAAAAAAAGACACCAAAAATACACACACACACACACACACACACACACACACAAAGAACTTCGATACTAAAGCTCTTTAAATACATACCAGGGGGTTGTCTGGGGTAACACCAACAGTGGCAGCAGTATCATTATCATCATCAGCAGCAGCACCTCCTTCAACAACAGCAGAGGGAGGAGGAGTAGGAGGAGGAGGAGGAGGAGGAGGAGGAGGAGGGTAGGAGGAGGAGGAGGAAAATACGATATAAAAGAAGAAGAAGAAAACGAAAAAGAAGAAGAAGAAAACGAAAAAGAAGAAGAAGAAAACGAAGAAGAACAAGAACAAGAAGAACAAGAACAAGAACAAGAACAAGAACAAGAAGAACAAGAAGAAAAAACAAGAAAAACAGGAACACGAACAAGAACATGAGGAAGAAAAAGAAGGATAATACAGAACAAAAATGGAGAAGAAAATTTATTGGAAAGAAAAACAGGGAGAGAGAGAGAGAGAGAGAGAGAGAGAGAGAGAGAGAGAGAGAGAGAGAGAGAGAGAGAGAGAGAGAGAGAGAGAGAGAGAGAGAGAGAGAGAGAGAGAGAGAGAGAGAGAGAGAGAGAAGACGAAGCAGCAAGTGTAGCGGAACGAACACAAACATACAACACGGGAGGCGACGCAATACCATATAATTTAGGGCTATAAATCCTATATCGGACGCCTCTTCAAATCCCCCCCGAGTGTGGCTGATACGAAGAAAGTTATGAAGAAGAAAATGGGCAGTGTGGAGGGGGAAGCAGGGCACCCACTATTTGTTTTGAAGCCATGACGATGAGAGGGAAGGAGAGGGAGGGAGAAAAAGAAGAGAAAGGAAGGAGAGGTACAGAGAAGAGAAAGAAAGAGGATGAAAAGCTGGAGTAAGGAGCTTCAATTCAATAAAGACAGGGATACGAAAGGTGTTTAAAAAAGAGAAAAAGAGAAGGGAGAAGAAAAAGGAGAGAGAGAAACAGAGAAGAGAAAGAAAGAGGATGAAAAGCTGGAGTAAGGAGCTTCAATTCAATAAAGACAGGGATATGAAAGGTGTTTAAAAAAAGAGAAAAAGAGAAAGGAAAAGAGAAAGGAGGGAGAGATAGAGAGAAAGAGAGTGAAAAGGTAGAGAGTAAAGAGCTTCAATTCAATAAAGACAGGGATATGAAAAATGTTTAAAAAGAGAAAGGAGAAGAGAAAGGAGGGAGAGGATCAGAGAAAAAGAAAAAGAAAGGGAATGAAAGGTAAGGAGTAAGGGGGCTTCGATTCAATAAGGATAGGGAGATGAAAAGTGTTTAAAAGAAAGAGAGACTACAGGGAGAATTTAGGAGTTGCTTTGTGTAGAAAAATGATACAGAAAGAGAAACAGGGAAAGTTGATTTGTCAAGTATGTGTGATGGGAAAGAAGTAACGACGAAGACAGAGAGAAGAAGGAAGTGGAAGGAAGTTAGATAATTATTGCAGATAGAGGAGGAAGGAGAAAGAGATTGAGTGGATGAAAGAGAGGTAATGAATGAGGAAAACGGCGAAAGAAGGAAGAAAGAGAAAGGGTGCGGATAATACGAAGAAAAACAAGAAAAACAAGAGATGCTGGGAGTTAGAAAAGTGGAAAAGAAGATCGCTTTGGAAGAACTGTTGAACGGGAAGGAAACCCCAGAGAAAGAGAATCATGGAATGGAGAAAGGGGCAATGGATGATAGGAAAGGTAGGAAAAAAGGGGGCAGAGAAGGAAGGAGCAAAGAGGGAGCAGGGGAATGGAAAGAAAGGGAGTAGAGGAAAAGATGAAGAATGAAAGAGAGAATGTAGGGGGCTGGAGGAGAAAGGAGAAAATGGAAACGTATGATAGGAAAGATAGGAGAAAAGGAGGAGACAGGGAAAGAGCAAAGAAGGAGGGGCATGAAGAGGAAGGAAGTGGAGGGAATGATGGTGAGTGAAAGAGAGTAGGAGGCAGAATTGGTGAGGCAGGGAGAGGACAGAGAGGGAGAGTGGGAGGGGAAAATGGAAGAGCTGGGAGAGGAGGGAGAAAGGAGGGGGTTAACGCAGACGAGGCAGGCAGGGAGAGGAGGAAGAAGGGGCGAAGATAGAGAAGGGGGCGGAGGCAGGCAGGTTGGTGGTAGGTAGCGGAGGAGAAGGCAGGTGAGAGGTCAGGCTCAGGCATGTGATAACTCCATAATTGCTAATAGGCCAAGGGGGATAGGTGATGGTGGTGGACATTTCTCTCTCTCTCTGTTTGTGTGCGTATGGGAGAGAGAGAGGCAGGGACACAGGAGAGGGACTGCCTACATTGCCTGGGGTGTGAGTGATCGGCGGCAATCGTGTCTCCGTGGCCACCTTAATGACGAGGCTGCGGTGTGTTGTGGGTTCTCGAGGGGTGACGAGGAGGAGGAGGAGGACGAAGCATGGAAACTTTGAGGAGCTGGCAAGATTAACACTCGTATTATCAAACGCTGCGGGCTCTTGTTACAACTGTTTTCAAAGGCCACAGAGGAGATACGGCTGGTTGTCATGAGTGTTTTTCCAGTTCATGGCGGAGAAGCCTTCCAAAACTACAATCAGGGTCAAGAAACCCCCCATGGAAACCACTACAACTTCTACAAGAGCCTTTTCAAATAGATGCACTAAGGTTTCGAAGGGTTTAATAATATGAGCTTAAGTCTATTGGCTTATAACAAGGCTTCCTGCTTTTGTGATTCAAGCAATTCGTTAGGAACTTCAGTGACCCGCCGAGAAGATCAAAGCATTACATACATACGAACATCCGCATACGAACGAGCTGGAACATTCACTTCACTCCTGACGATACAAAGTAATACCTGTCAATGCGATTATTAAAAGGGTTATTCATTAAGTATCTCTACATGAAGGTTGTTCCAGTGACGACTCGAAAAAAAGCTCCTGCCGATATCTGAGGAGGAGGAAAAGGAACAAGCAATAGGAGATGAAGCGGACGGTGATGGCAAAAAAAAAAGCGAAAATGTCATAAAAAAAAACACTCCAGAGAGGAAAAAAAAAGAAAGGTAACAACAGAGACGTAGAAAATAGCGGAAAAGCTAAGATAAAATAAAATAACTGAAAAAAAGATAAAAATAGATGAGAAAAGAAGAGAGAGAGAGAGAGAGAGAGAGAGAGAGAGAGAGAGAGAGAGAGAGAGAGAGAGAGAGAGAGAGAGAGAGAGAGAGAGAGAGAGAGAGAGAGAGAAAAAAAAACTAACAATAGAGAAACACAGAAAACAAGTTGAAAAATCGAGACAATGAAAAATAACTGTAAGAGAAAAAAATATAAGATGGGAGAGGAAAATAGCACTACTAGAACGCTGAAAAGTGGAGGGAGGGCCTGGGGTGGACTGCAAAAGTGGCCTGGGTCTGGCAAATAAGTGGTCAGAGCGGAGGAGTGAAGGATGAAATTAAAGCTCCACTCTATATATCTCTCAGCTCTCCAGTGGCCTCGTCATTAGCGTCATGTCCATGCCCTGTTTATGGTATGATTGTGTGAATTACCATATAATTCCTGTCAGTCTTACAGTAGGGGGCTCGTAGAAAGGAGGGGTGAGGGAGGGTAGGAGGAGGCGAAGATGGGACAGTCGGGGGCTTGTGGAAGAGAGTGGTGAGGGGGGGTAGGAGAAGGCGAAGGTGGAAAGTTGTGGGGTTGAGGAAGGGAGGATAGGAGGAGGAAAAGGTGGGACAGTAGGGACTTTGTAGAAGGGGGTGGATAGGAGGGGGAGAAGCAGGGGTGAATAGGAGGTTGGAGAGGGAAAGGGAGGTGGAAAGGGGGGGTGAGGATGTGTCTGAAGTGGAGTCTATATAGTTTAGTCAGTCCATTTCTCCACCTTATCCAATCCCGACGTCCACCAGTTATCCTCTCCACTTCTCTCTTCCTTTTCCACTTAACTTCTCTCCACCTCTCTCCACTCCTTCCTTCCTTCCATTCAACCCTACCACCCCTCTTCTCTCCGTCTCTGTCTCCCTCCCTTCCCACTCTCTACGTAACTCTCCACTTTTACTACTTCTCCTTTCCTTGTTTTATCTTTAGTCTCTCTCTCTCTCTCTCTCTCTCTCTCTCTCTCTCTCTCTCTCTCTCTCTCTCTCTCTCTCTCTCCTTCCCTCACTCCCTCACTCCCCTCCGTGCCCCATAAAGGCGGCCACGCTACCATTATCTTCACAAGGGGCTCAATCACTGTATTTTTCACAGGGGGTTCCTAATTGAGCCTCGTGTCATCGTGATTACAGTGCATTGCTGCCTCAGAATTCAAATGCCTCCCCGCCACCGCCTCGTCGCCGTCGCCGTCATCATTATCGTCGTGGTCACGTCACCCTAATCATCGCGTACGGAGCCACGACACTTATTATATACATCTCGAGTCCCCGTTGTTGTATGAGTGTTAAGAAACGCAAACAACAGAAGCAGCAGAGAATACAACAGAAGCAACGTCAGCAACAACAACAGTAACAGCAATAGCAACAGCCGAGATTCGAACCCAGGCCCGCAGATTCGTAGGATGGCACGCTGACCACTGCACCAAAGAGACCCATGATAATAAAAATGGTATAGTATAAATAATAATGATGATAAAAAAATAATAATAATGATGAGACAGGCAAACAGGCAGACCAGACAGACAGAAGTGCAGACAGACAGACAGACAGACAGACAGACAGACAGAAGGGCAGACAGACAGACAGACAGACAGACAGAAAATGCTAGGCGACAGGTCAGAGAGAAATGGGAGATATTAAAGATGCAAGAGATTCACCACAAACACAAGAGAGGTTCATCATGCCTGACGTGAACACACACACACACACACACACACACACACACACACACACACACACACACACACTGAGTACAGGAATACGGGCTAGAATGGTGTTTTGAATGGAGGAAAGAGGTGTCAATGAAGAGAAATGGTGGGTGGGAAAGAAAGAAAGGAAAAAAAGATGGAAATAAGTATAAATGAAAGGAAGAAAGGAAAACATAAAGCAGAAAAGAAAGGTATGGAGCACTAGAAGGAGGAAGGGAGGGAAATGGAGAGACTTGAACGGAAGGAAAAATGGGACGGAGAAAGAAAACAAGGAGAAAATATATGGATGAACGGGAAAGACGGGAGGAGAAAGAGATGGAGAGAGGAAGTTGGGTAAAGATGGAAGGAAGGAGGAAAGGCGGGAGAGAAGGAGAAAGGTATATGGATGAAGGGAGAGAGGGAGGGAGGGAAGAGGGAAGGGAAAGATGGAGGGATGGGGGGGAGAGGGAGGAGGGGGTCAGCGGGCGGCCCTCATTACGGGACATCAAAGACACGACTCAGACGACAGCGACGAGAGGGCGGCCTTAGAAGGGTCTGACGAGGGCCTGAAGGGGGAAGGGGCTGACGGAGGGGTGGAGGGAGGGTGGAGGGAAGGGACTGACGGAGGGGTGGAGGGAGGGTGGGAGGGAAGGGACTGACGGAGGGGTGGAGGAAAGAAGGGAAGGGGTGATGGAGGGACGAAGGGAAGAAGGGAAGGGGTGACTAAGGGGCGAAGGAAGGGACGGGACTGACGGAGGGGTGAAGGGAAGTCGGGAAGGGATTGACGGAGGGACGAAGGGAAAGAAGGGAAAGGGTGATGGAGGGATATGGAGAGGGAGGGAAAGGGTTGGTAGGGTAATGAAGGTAAGTATGGAGAAGGACTGACGGAGGAATGGAGGAAAGAAGGGAGGGTTGACAGGGAATAGAGGAATTGGGATAAAGGAAGGAGGGAAGGGCAGATTGAGGGATGGAGGAAGGGGAGGAAAGGGGGTGGAGGAGGAATAGAAAGAAGGAGGGAAGGGATGATTGAGAGATGGAAGAAGGGAAGGAAAGGCCTGGTGGAAGGATGGAGGGAAGGGAAGGGAGGGAGGGATGAAGGGAAGATTGAGGTAGGGAGGGAAACGGCTGATGGAGGAATGGAGGAAGGGAAGGAAAGGGCTGACGAAGAGATGGAGGGAGGCTAGAAATGGGTTAATGGATAAATGAAGGGAAGGAGAGAGGTGTCGCGATGGATGGAGGAAAGTAGGGAAGGGTTGGCGAAGGGATGGAGGTAAGGGAGGAAGGGCTGTCGGAGGGATGAGAGAGAGGAGGTAAACGGAAGGAAGGGACAGGGTTGATATTTAGATGGAGGAAAGGAGGGAACGAGGGAAGGGTTGATGAGGAGATGAAGGGAAGGAAGGGAGGCATGGCGGAGAAATGAAGAGAAAGAAGGGTTGAAAAAAAGATGGGAAAAGGGTTGACATATAGGAAGGAATAAAGGAATGACTGACGCTGGATGGAGAGAAGGACAGAGGAACTAACGATGTATGGAGGGAAGAGGAAAAGGAGAAGAAGAAAGAAGAAAAGAAGAGGTAGAAAAGATGATAATTGGGAGGAATGGGCTAACGAATGCTTGGGAGGAAGAAAGGAAAGGCCAACGATGGGAGTGAAGGGAAGAAGAGCAGAGGATGACAGAGGGATGAAGGTAAGGGAAAAAACAACAGGAAGATAAAGGAAGGAAGGAATTGAGGAAGGTAGAGATGCCAAGTCTTCTGGAGAGGTAAAAAAAAAAAAAAAGAAGACGAAGAAGCTGCTGGCGGGGTGGAAGGAAAAAGGAGGTTGCTGAAGAAATGGATAGGAGAGAAAAGAAGGGATAAAGTGATGCAAGAGGATAGAAAGAGAGAGGAAAGAAAAGAAGGAAGAAGAAAGATGTTAGCAAAGAAAAGTAAAGGTAAGAAGTAAAAGAAAATAATAAAATGGCTGAAAAGACTTACGAGGGGACATAGAGAAAAGAAAAGGAATGTCAGGGAGAGAAAATAGAGATGAGTGATGACAAGAAAGCAAAGGAAGGGAACTAAAGAAAACGGGTAAAGAAAATCCGGATGAAAAAGAAAATGAAAAAAAAATCGTAATGGAGTTGACAGGATGAAAAATAAAAACGGCTTGTGAATAATGAATAACCACAATGGGGCGGATGATGAGGTGTTGGTCATTGTACAAGTGGAATAAATAGATGCGAGGTAGAGTTGGGTTAAAGGAAAGAAGCAGAAGGCAAGGAGATAATAGAGAGGGCCGGGAGGAAAGGAGCGAGGGATGATAATGGTCTAGGAAGCACGAGGTGGTTGACAGAGATTAAGTGTGTGGGTGTGTGTGTGTGTGTGTGTGTTTGTGTGTGTGTGTGTGTGTGTGTGTGTGTGTGTGCGCGCGCAGGAGGAGATGAAAATAGTTATAAATGTATGAGTAATTGTACAACAGAGGAAAAAAAGGAAAGAGGATTGAGATGGGAGAAAAGAAGAGGATGGACAAAGGAATATAAGAAAATGTAGATGAAAAATGACGTGATGAGGCGATATTGCATTAATTGGAGGTTTCTGGTGACTATCAGTGTAGAAGATTAGGAGGGATGGAAAGAATAGGAGACGAAAAGAAAGGAAAAAGGAAGGAAGGAAGAAAACTGATATTAAGAAAAAGAAAGGAGAGGTACAATGATGGAAAGAAGAAGAGACGAAAAGAAAAAAAAGAAAGGAAAAAGGAAGGAAGGAAGAAAACCGATATTAAGAAAGAGAAAGGAAAGGTACAATGATGGAAAGAAGAAGAGACGAAAAGAAAAAAAAAAGGAAAAAGGAAGGAAGGAAGAAAACTAAAATTAAGAAAAAGAAAAACAGGTACAATGAACTACGAAGGAGAAAACTGAAGGGGGTAATATGGAAGAAAAACGACAAAACTAAAAGAAATGTTGAAAGAAGGACTTGTGAGTGAAGACACAACATGTAGATATATACTGGGACTCTCAGCAGCTCAAAGAATCCCAGCTCTTGAATGTCACATAATAAGAGACGAGGAGAAAACAAATGAAGGAGAGAACATGAGGAGCGGTAGGAGGATGAAATGCGGATGTGATCTTAGAGACAAGGTGGAGAGACACCATTTTTTTTTTTTTTTATGGGAGAACGGATGGAATAAAAGAGGACATAGGGCCTTATTATTAAACATTTCGACACCCAAATACACACATTTGACATGGCTTTCGTATAGGAGTTTTGGGCCTTTCCAGAGGTACTTTTATGACCTTAATGGTAGTCTGACCCTTCTTCCGTACCATGAACCTAAAGAAACACTCTCTAGAACCGGACTGATCCCCTTTTCGACCTTTGGAAATAGTTGATGTGAGAGGTGGAGGCGTTTCAGAATACTGATCATAGAGTTTTAAGGAGTGGGAGGAAGGGACGGATTAAAAAAAAAGGGATGAGCCGCGTCTAGGATGGAGAGTAAAGGAATGAAAACCGATGATGGATTTTGAAGGAGAGGAGAGCAAGGCGGCGGAGGAAATGAGGAGGGCGTTATTAATTGCAATCCATCACTTGATAAAGAAACATGGCAAAGATTTAACACTAGAATCAAGCCTCGTTCGTGGGGCGCCG
Organism: Eriocheir sinensis; assembly: GCF_024679095.1. NCBI lineage: Eukaryota > Metazoa > Arthropoda > Malacostraca > Decapoda > Varunidae > Eriocheir > Eriocheir sinensis. The sequence continues at coordinate 209,893 of NW_026110773.1, forward strand.
GCGATAAACACACACACACACACACACACACACACACACACACACACACACACACACACACACGCACACACACACTTACATCCCACCCACACCCACACCCACACACACACACACACACACATGCTGCCTAACTGTCCCTTATATGAACATGGGTTGTGAGAGGAGAGGAGGAGGAGGAGGAGGAGAAGGGAAACCGATAAGGAGAACGAGGAGGACGAGAAGGACGAGAACGAATTTGAGGACGACGAGATGGAGGACGAGGAGGAGGGGACCCAACACCACCATCATCACCTCCACCATCACCACTGCCGCCGCCACCACCACAGCCTGACGTCAATAATTATCTTTCACAACTCGGAAATAGCAGGGCGGGACGTGTCAGGTACCCCGGTCAGCCAGCAAACAGGTGATGCGGGACCCAATCAGGTGGAACCAATATACTGCCCCTAATCCTCCCTACCCCCCCTCTCATTGGCCCCTTTCAACCTTAATTTCCTTCACTGTCTATTTTTGTTTTTTTTTTTGTTTTTTTGGTTCTCGTGTTATTCTTCACTGTAAGGTTTTGTACGTATCTCCGCCTTAGGTTATATTTAGGCTTCTTCTCGGGTCTTCTTTATATATTTTCTCTCTATTGTATTGTATTATCTGTTCTTCTCCTTTATCCTTTCCTTTTTTCTACCATTTCTTTTTCTCACTTTTCTTCTTCTTTTTTCTTTTGCTATTTTTCCTTTTCATCTGTTTATTTTCATTACTATTATCATTTTTATTACCGTCATTATTGCCAATATTATAAGCATCAACAATATCTTACTCAATATTTTTTTACTTTGGTGATTATTTTTACTGCTTTCCTATTTTTATTCTTCTTCCTTATTTTCTCTCTTTTCTTCCTCGTCCATTCCGTTCCCCTCCGCACCTCCTGTCATTATCTCCCCGAAGCTCACTTTAGGGGATCTATGACGTGAGAGTTACCTGTGTGTCCCCTGAGCATCTGTAATTAGGAGGCTCAGGTGGAGGTGAGCAAAGAAGAGGACGAGGAGGAGGAGGAGGAGAAGGGAGAACGACAAAGACAGCGAGGAGGACGAGGACGAGGTTGAGGACGACGATGAAGGCGAGGACGACGGGGACGAGGACGAGGAGGAAGAATGACCACTACAACCAACAATGTAATTATTCCGTCTGCTTCAACTAATACAACTTCTACAGCTACAACGAATACAACAAAAAACTAATATTAGCACTACTACTACTACTAAGCTTTTACTAATGCTGCTGCTACTACCATTACTGCCCTACTACTACTACTACTACTACTACTACAACAACTACTACTACTACCACTACTGTTGTTGCTTCTGCTGCGGCTTCTGCCTCTGCCGGTGCTATTGCTGCTAGTGTCAAGAGTAATAATGATAATAATAATAATAATGATAACTCCAAAAATAATAGCAACGTCAATAATAACGTTAAAATAATAATAGCAATAATAATCATAATCATACGCGGTCCGGCAGTATTTCTTTCCCATATCTCCATCAATCTCTTATCAACCCTAATCAGCTTCCTTACGGCTGACCCATCCCAACTTCCCTCCATCCTTAACTCTCTCCCTGCTGCCATCCTTCCCTCCATCCCTCCCTCATCCGTCGTCCGCCTTCCCACGCCTCCTTCCTCTCCCCACACGTCTCTTCCTTCTCTCCAAATCACGTTCCCTCCTGATGTTAAATTCCTTCTTCCTCTTCGCACGTTCTTTTTTTCCTTTCTCTTCTTTTTTTTCTTCTTATCCGTACTTCCTTCCTCTCTCTCTCCCACCATCAATTTTCGTCCTCTTCGTCTCTCGTTATTCTTTATTACTATTCCATTTATCGTTTTCTCTCAATACTTCCTTCCTCTCTGTCGACTCTCTCCCACATCAACTTTCAGCCTCTCTATGCCTCCTTTATCTCTCTACACACATTTGTCTCCCTAAAATATATCAAACTATATTTTCTCTGTCTGTCTGTCTAACTCTCTCTCTCTCTCTCTCTCTCTCTCTCTCCGTCGCTTCGCCATTGGTCAGAGCTAACGCCTTAACTAACCATCGGAAATAGTTTACAAGATCAGCGTCCGCCAATCACGACACGCCTGGACGAGCTGAACAACCAATCACGGCCGCGCCCTCTGGTACCCGGTAATTTGTATTTAAATCCGCGCGAGATTGACGGTCATTAATTGTGTATGTTGACGTGGATAATGGAGGCGGGCTGAGCAAGGGTGAGGAAGAGTGGACGGAGCCGATAGAGAGCGTGGGTCAGGAGGCTGGGAACGGAGGAGGAGAGGGAGGGAAGAAGTGATGGAGCGAGGGAGTGAGTGAGGGAGTGATCGGGGGTGGATCGAAGAATAACAAAGATGGAGGAAAGGGTAAAGATATTGTCTTTTGCAGAGAATGTGAGAGAGAGAGAGAGAGAGAGAGAGAGAGAGAGAGAGAGAGAGAGAGAGAGAGAGAGAGAGAGAGAGAGAGAGAGAGAGAGAGAGAGAGAGAGAGAGAGAGAGAGAGAGAGAGAGAGAGAGAGAGAGAGAGAGAGAGAGAGAGAGAGAGAGAGAGAGAGAGAGAGAGAGAGAGAGAGAGAGAGAGAGAGAGAGAGATACAGACAGACAGACAGACAGACAGACAGACAGACGGACAGACAGACAGACCTGCAAACATCATTATAGCTTAAAGATTTTTCCCTGCCAAATGTTTCTTCTTATTTTTCCTTGCCCTCCTTCAGTGAACACAACCAGAGACCGCAGACACGCAGACATAGATCATTTTCTCGTCTGCGGTGCAATCCTCACGTCGCTGCTCATTCCTTTTTTCCTTCCTTCATCTTTCTTCTCCTATTAATGGTGTGGACAGAACAAAACCAGGACCCTACGAAACGTAACTACATACATCATTTTCCTCGTCAGCGTTACGGTCCTCACGTTGCTGGGATGCGTGTGGCCATCAGGAGCGGGCAGACAAAACAACCAACACCGCCTACTGTAAGTGCTCTTTCTTCTTTCCTTTTTTTTCTTCTTCGTCCTCCTTACGTCCTCCTTCTCTTCCACCTCCTTGGGTCCAGAAAAGTAACCATACATGTTGCATGCATGGGGAACCACTAAAAGCAGCACAGGAGGATACAGACTTTGCGGTCACTATTACCAGTGACTGGAAAGACACAAACCACTGTAAAGCTGCCGGCAAAAAATAAAAATAAATATTATACTCTGGTTCCTAGCGAAGAGCATAATGTGTAAGATGCCGGGAGTAATGCTTCCCTTATATTACTCAATGGTGAAACTTCACCTGGAATACGCAATGCATTTCAGGTCCTCTATTACAAGGACGTTAAATTGATCGAGAGAGTACAGCTACGCTCTACGAAAATGATACTATCATTGAGGATTGAACCTAATGAAGAATGTCTCAAGCGACTCAATATCTTTACGTTAGAAAAGAGATGACTGAGGGGGTTTTAGGTGCATGTCTTCAAATGCCTGAACACGTTCAGTAATGTCCATCACTCTTAAGATTTCATGTGCCCCAAACTAACCTGAAAACTAGAAATAATGGTGAAATACTTCAAACGAAGTGATGCAGTATAAAGGTATCGATTCGGTAGGCGGTATTTCTCAAACAGAGTCATCCGCCACTGAAACAACCATCCTGAAAGGGTTATTAGTGACAACACGATCAACTTCTTTATGAACAGTATCTAACGTACCTGCGCGCACGTACAAAATTGCTTAATCTGTTCCGTAGGTCACTCAAATGGCTGACGAATTGATTTATATCACTAAAACAGGCAGCCTCGTCATGAGCTAACAGGCTTTCTGTTGCCGTCTTTTCTATGTTTTTAATGTTTCCTCTTCCTCCACCTCCTTCACCTTCTCCTCCTCCTCCTCTTCCCTTCGTGGCTACCCAAACCTGGTCACAAACAGGACCACGGCGCTACCCTTCTGTTGACCATCAGCAACACGACTGCTATCAACACCAGTCGTCTGTCCTCTCCCGCGGCTGTCATCACCGCTAACCATACCCTAGCTGGTCACTCCTCGGACATGATTACAGACACTTGTCACTTAAACACACCGATTCACCGTCGCGGGCTGCGTGACGTCCTGCCGGCCAGATCGAGGCTACGATGGTCTTGAGAACGAGGAGGGTTGATTGGACACTCACAGAGACACCAAGTATTTCCTTTCTCCCTCTGTCCCCCTCTATCTATCACCGTCCCTTGTCAATGATATTAATTAGGGACCGCGCGGCTCCTCGGACAATACCGTTCCTCGGGGTCCCGGAGAGGTGCTGCTGCTCTGGTGGGAATCGTGCGGGTGATGCAATCAAGCCTCCAGGCGCCGCCAGGTGAGGGAGGGAATAACTACTCGCCGGGAGTTTGTGTGTCACTGTGTGGTGTGTGTGTGTGTGTGTGTGTGTGGGGGAGAGAGAGAGAGAGAGAGAGAGAGAGAGAGAGAGAGAGAGAGAGAGAGAGAGAGAGAGAGAGAGAGAGAGAGAGAGAGAGAGAGAGAGAGAGAGAGAGAGAGAGAGAGAGAGAGAGAGAGAGAGAGAGAGAGAGAGAGAGAGAGAGAGAGAGAGAGAGAGCAATGATGCGCCTGCGCAATGCGAAACACCCCAGCAGTGCTCCCGGGCATCCCCCTATCCACTCTAATAACCCCAAAGAACTCTAAAACCCCACTAGCAGGAGACATTCCGATTCTTCACTCTTAAGCCTACTCCTGCACTCTCCCCACCTCCTCGACACATTAATAAGTCACCCTATACTGTTCTTCTCACACTTACATCACCTTGCATCTCATTACACCCACAGCTACACTACCAACCCCAAGACCCAGAGAATTATAATGTTTTCAGTATATCTCTTGAGTTCACTAATGAGCCTCCACCAGTACTGTTCCACCCTTAGCCATACAGTCCAGTCACCCCAGATGGTCCACCCTCACCCACGCCCACGCCTCCGCACCCCTGGGGCGTATGGGGCAATTACGGGGCGGCTAACGTGCTCTATTGTCCCCGCGATGGGCCAAGGGTGAGGCAGCAAGGCCATTGTCTCCTCCCGCGGCCGCAGGAGACTTGAGAACACCTACAAAGAGCGTCCTTCAAAAATGCTGTGGGTGAAATGCTTTTTATTTTTGGTGGAGGGTTTTCACGCACGTCAACGGAAAATTGCACTTAACCGTTCTGTTTTAGATGGCGATGGTGAAGAATTTTTGCTTTGTTTAGACTCCTTTTTTTCATTGATATGTTTATTTTTATTTTATTTTTTACTCTGTTGTTTTCCCATAGAGTATGGTTTTCCTAAGAGCGTGGGAAAGAGAGTACTGAAACCTCAATTGCCTTTTCTCACTTCTTTTGAATATGCCACAAGTGCATTTTGCTAAAACTGGACAATATACACTTTTTGTTTTGTTTTACTGTTGCTACTCTTCTGATTTATATCATCCATCCACTTATGTAACATTTTCGATAACAAGAGTCAGTTGGGATATAAATACAGTTCATAGAGTATAGTCAAATGCGCCTGCCCTGCCACACCCAATGAAATCGATGCGAACAAAGTGACAAGGGGAAGGAGGCTCAGGGTCATATTCTTCTACATTTCGGTGCCCAAGCACACATATTTGACAAGACTTTCACTGGAGTCATGAGTATTTTCAGGGGGTAGTTTTATGACCCTGGTAGTTTGACTCTTCTTTTGTATCATGAGCCTTAAGTAACACTCATTAGAATCCGACTGATCTCCTGTTTGGCCTTTGGAAATAGCTGATGTGAGAGGCGGAAACGTCTGAGAATACCAACTTCAAGCCTTTGTAGTAACCACGACGACGAGGCATCGAACTCCCTCTCCCTATACGCCGCCTCAAACTACCACTTTCACGGCCAGTTAGCGACGCGATGCTCTATCCCGATAGTGACCGAGGCACCTCAAAGGACCCGCTTATCGGTTCATGGCCCTGGAGACGACCAACGGGGCTCGAACGCCTGCCTCGCTCTCAGACACCTGACGTACCTGACAACAAAAGACGATCGGATAATTACAGGCACCCAAAGCAAGCGTGACATTACGATCTCTCCGTGGCCAAGCGATGGGGCAGAGGTAAGGATGAGACTCAGGCGTGTCTCTTTGAGTCAGACACTTCTATAATTTGGCTGACGCGGCGCCGTCCTGGGAGACAGAAGTTGGCAGCGAGTGGCTACAACACCTCCATTAAAGAGTCTCCCCTGCCATGGTGCTCGTGTTGCTGATGGCGGGTCTGTGGACGGCAATGATTCACGGTTTTCTTACTTTGTTACCTAATACGTCCCTGTTAATGTCTCATACGCACACCATTTTCGCTATTTTCTGCGGTAACAGCTAGGCAGGTGGTGGAGGAGGAATTGTGAGGAGGTGCAGCATCCTTGGCCTCCCTGACCAGCTATATATGTGTCCTTCCTGTCCTTCGGCTCTAAGCATCCCAACGGCCCTCATTTGTGTTGGTTGGTTTGCTATGGTTGCTCCCTCCCCACCACGCGACCTCACCTTCAGTCCATTCACTGGGTCGGATATTTATGTCCCCACTCCAAGGGATAAGGTACTAATATTTAATGTGGTCTGATTTTATGGAGGAGTTCAGGTATCGTCATCAAAGTAATATGTTTAACTAGCTGCATGTTAAAGAAAACAGCAAAGATGAAATAAAAAGGAAATGCCAACCTCATGATGCTGATGTCGACGGGCTAATAGATAAATGTAAACGAATGCAGACCTCTAACAAACAGACGTCTCTCTCCTCAACCTTGTGTTTTTGTCCTCGAGGAAATTCCAGCAGAGAAATAAGGAGTAGAGGAGGGGGAGGAGGAGGAGGAGGAGGAGGAGGGCAGATGACACATTAATCGATTATGCACTTCCATTACTAAACATGATGATGATAATGATGATGATGATGATGATCAGAAGAAGAAAAAAGAAAAAGAAAAAAGAAAAAACAACAACAACAACAACAACAAGAAAAAAAGAAAATGAAAATATATATTTTGATAAGAATTTGAAATTGGTGAAAATTCTAGAGAGTGGAGGCAAGGTGCTGGCAAAGGAGAGGAGCGGGGAGGACCCAAGCATCACCGTAAAGTAAAGTACACGATCCTCTCTACACGGGGCAGCAAAAAAGTTAGCTATCAGTGGAAAATATGGCGTGGGGCCCAGAGCATTTATAATAATTAAGATAATTCATCAAAAAAGATACGACTGGTCATTAGGATAAGTGGTGAGATAGAACCCGCGGTGAATGAACGAAATTCAATTAGTAGAAGTAGAGGTTTTTATACTTAATGAGAGAGGAGGAGGAACACACACACACACACACACACACACACACACACACACACACACACACACACACACGTTATACTTTGTAATTTTAATATGTACATTTTCAGCCTAACGGCTGCCATCTGCGAAATAAACCGATTATTATTATTATTTACACACACACACACACACACACACACACACACACACACACACACACACACACACACACATGTATATAATTAAATATATATACGAATGTGTGTGTGTGCTAATTGACAGTCTGACTATTTGACTTACTACTGGCCTCTGACTAATTTGCCAAAAACAGTATTTAATTATTCGGTAAATCATTTATATGTTACTGATCAATAGGCGAATATACTTACTACCTGGCTGGATTATTAATAAATTCTAAAACAACCTGGGTATAAAAATGCATACATTAAATAAAATAATTCAATGAGTGGGTGGTGGAGTAATGTTTTATACGTTGACTGATTCCCTGACTTGATGCCTGACTTGACTGACTGACTGACGGATTGACCAACTGTCCGGCCAGGCGATCGGATCTCCTCGATTTCTTTGGATATTTTTTTTTTTTTTTTTTTTTTTTTTTTTGCCCGTAACCCTTGATGAAAGACTGCAGATTACACACCCGCCCCGCCACCACCTCCCCATCAGGAGCACAATTTATTAAGACACTAGCAGCAAGGAGCAGTACCGGCTCACCGCCCCCACCACTAGCACTGCCTCAGCCAGCCCCACCACCACCACCACCATCCTTGCACAATTACTACCACCTCTTCCATGCTTTTCTTTCTCACCTGCGCCAGAGTGCATCATCTTCTCCTTCTTCCTCTTCTTCTTCTATTTCTTAATCTTCGTCTATCTCTCTCTATCTATCTCTCTCTCTCATTAATTTAACTCGCCCCTTTGCTTTCTGTGCTAACCAATAAGTAAAAATGCACAATCGGTAATAAATGCTCTATATATTCCTTGGATACATATGTGAAGCCATCATGAATATGCAAATTGGATACTAAAAAAAATGAGAAGGATAAAAACGCATTACTTGGAGAGAGAGAGAGAGAGAGAGAGAGAGAGAGAGAGAGAGAGAGAGAGAGAGAGAGAGAGAGAGAGAGAGAGAGAGAGAGAGAGAGAGAGAGAGAGAGAGAGAGACAAACAGGCACAGGGACGGATGGAAAGACAGACATAGAGAAAAAAAGAGTGGAAGGTAAAGAAATATGATCGGGAGAGATGAAGAGGGAGGGATAAAACGGAACACGAAGAAAGCGAGGGTGAGGGACAGACCTTGGAGGAAGAAAGATTGACATACGTATTGAGAATTTTTTAAACTCTTTTGTGTGAGTGGTGGAGGTGGAGGAGAAGGAGGAGGAGAAGGACGGAAAGGTGGAGGAAGAGGAGGAGGAGTGGGTAAGGAAGAGGGTCAACCAGTCAAAAGTTATTAGAGGTAGTTAGTGGTAGTAGTGGAGGTACAGATGGTGGTACAGGTGGTCATGGTGGTGGTCGTAGTGGTGGTGGTGGTGGAGGTGGTGGCAGTGGTGGTGGCGGCGGGCCCATCGTGTGCAAGGTCTGCCCTTCATGGTAGTCATTATCCAGGGATAAATATCGGCCTCTTATCGTGGTCTTCCTTGTCTAATACCACGCTGTGCAGGACGCTTACGAGACGCGGCGACAATTAGTCAGTTGAGGGAAACACAGATGACCCCCTCGCTGTCCGCTCTCCTGCCACGCCCACCATTACGGGAGGGGGGGGGAGCAGAGGGGGAGCTCGGGAGGTGGAGAAAAAGAGACTGAGTGAGGGAAGGTGGCAGCATTGGGGCATGGATGGAAAGGTGGGAACGACGGCAAAGGAGGTGGTAGGTTGACCTGTACCTTTTTCTCTCTTCTGAATAGTTCTAAAACAAGGCCTTCAGCTTTAATAGCAGTCTGAAGACACTCTGCAAGAAACTCAACGTGAGATTCCTCGAGTCTTGTGTTCCTTTTTACGACTATTGCAGTCTGCTCCGAGGGCACGGCCTAGAATTAGATTGCTCCTAAACGATGTAGTGAGCGATTCTCAGGGAAAAAAAACGCTCCCGTAAGAGTCCTCCCCCGTCCATGTAATTGGATGTCACGCGGCTATCCTGACACCTAATTGTACTTAATCAACTATCAACTATCCTTAAATGTACTTAATTACTTAATTATCTTAACATTCATATAATACTGGACGTCATGCTCGGGTACAGGCGGAAAATCACAAAAATAGCTAGAATATTTAGAAGATAATTATCTAAGTCAAAAGGTTACAGAACCAACTCGATAAAACAATACACTAGTTCTATTTAAATAACCCAGCAGAGAGAGGGATATAGATAGATATAGATAGATAAATAGAGAGAGAGCGGAAGACATACAGACAGACAGACATAAAGAGGAACAAAAAACGATATGGTGAGGTGAATGACTGATGTTGTGTCAGGACTGCAAGGTTGGGCGGGCAAGTAAAGTACTCAGGGTGACACCTTTGATGGCTAAAGAGGCGGTAATCTAAGGTGCATTCTTTGAGGGGGGGGGGCTGGATGGAGATGGTGGGTGGTGGTGGTGGTGGTGAAGCTGAGGGAAGGAAGGGAAAAGAAAGAGGTTAAACACGGTGAAGGAGGAATGGAATGGATTTTAATGATAGGCGACTCACATTACTGTCACCTGTGGGAGAGATGGACGGTAGATATTGGAGGAAAGAGTCGGGTCTGAAGGGGATGGAAGGGTGGAGCAGGAGGCGGAGAAATAAG